>NC_134694.1:97993382-98293382 GCF_050947455.1 Rhinoderma darwinii
GTATACACTACGGAACACAACTCGTGATCAATCCCGTCATTTACCGACGAACCCTTGGGAAACGATAAATGCTGAATCAAATGAAATTTCCTGGCCTCGCGCTTTGGAACGATGCCCAACGGGGACACCACTAAATCTTTTATTGGCGGATCAACAAAAGGCCCCGCCATGCGACCCAACGAAACTTCTTTAAACAATTTTTCCGACACGACCTCAGCATGCAAGTAGGCCGATTTAAGGTTCCTCCGCGTAACCGGGACCTCATAAGGAGGCGGAGGAATAATAAAACCAACACAAAACCCCTCGTAAAGCAACTTGGCCGCCGCCCTATCCAGGTACTCATTTAGATAAGGGGCCATCCTTTCCACCCTCACCGGTGACAACCCCTTGACCAGCCGAGGAGGACTGGTTCCCTGACCTCTTTTTTCGCATACATTTTGCAGCCCCGTGTGATGCACCATTACACTCTGAACACACGTGCTTGAACTTGCACGTGGCCCCGAACTTACACTGGCCCTCGTTAAATTGCCAGCAAAATCCCAACTTCGCCCCGCCCCCTTGTCCGACCTGACTGGACTGGCCCCCTTGGCCAGCGCTCCCGGGAAAGGACTGCCTAACCGGAGCCGTAACCCGTAACCAGAGAGCAATATCCTTCTGGTCCCACCGAATCGCCGGCCGAACCGCTTTCCGCTGACGGAATTGCTCATCGTATCTTAGCCACGCCTGCCCCCCGTACGCCCTATGAGCCTCCCCAATGGCATCAAAATAGCAAAACAACGCCGAACAATTTTCCGGCGCCTTTTCTCCTATTACACTGGCTAATATGGCGAACGCCTGCGACCAATTAACGAACGTCTGCGGGATAAGCCTATACCGCCGACGTTCCTCCTCGTCCTTCTTACTCTCGTCCCGCTTGCTCTTATCCAAATTGAATTTTGCAAGCGGCAGGAGAGAAAAAATCTCGACATATTCGTCCTTCCAGATCCGCTCACGCACCTCCTGCTTTAAGTGCGCCCCTAACGGACCTTCAAAGCAAACATACACCTCCCCACGAGCACGATCATCAATACGCACCCGATCGCCTTCTTTTTGTGCCTCAGTCTGTACCGACACCGCGACCGCCTCTCTAGCCGCCATCCCGGGCCGCGCCTGCAACGATCCCCCGTCCCTGGGGCCTTCCCAAACTACTGCCGGGGACACCTCCGTAACTACTGGCGCCGCCACCCTATCTAGGCGCCCGACCAGCTCCCGCAAGCAACCCACTAAGTCCGCCAGACCTGCGCCGTCGCGCCCGCTCGCGCCACTACCGGCCACCGATGCGACGCTAGCAGCCCCCCCGCCGACACCCGACATAAAAATCGCTGGATACGACAAAGATGGAGTTATACACTCACCGGGCTGCACAGGCGCTGTGTTCCCGTCAGCCGGACCATCCTGACCTCGCCGATACACGTCCAGTTCCCCTTCCTCCAGCTCCTCTCTCTCAGACGACTGGCCATCCCACCGACATCTTCGAAACGGGGATGATGACGCGCTGACCGATGGGCCGGCAACCTGCCGCCCGACCGCAGGGACCCAGACTTCCGACCGGACTTGTGTGAGCGCTGAGACGTTTAGGTTCTCTTTGGCTTTTTCCGGAAAGCCCATCTAGCGGTGTACGGACTCATAGACTTTCTATTGAGTCCGTATTCCGCTACATCGATTTCCGGAAAAAGCCAAACAAAAACTAAGCGGCTCAGCACTCACACAAGCACTTCTGCCACTTCGTTTTAGAGATTGGTGGGGGTCTCAGTGCTCAAACCCTCACCAATCAAAACGTCTGACATGTCGCTATGTGACTATGTTGAACGTTTAGTTACCCTTTAAGCATTACACAGTGCCCATTAAAATTATTGGGCTTTTAATGTAATGCATTAAAGTGCTGGGTCGTTCAGAGGGAGAAAAACATCATAGCCGTTCTTTCTACTCTGGATAATACATGATGGTCATGAATGGAGAACTCCCTTCTATTAACTCAGAGTTCCATGTTAGGCTGTCTGGTTTAGAAAATCCGGTCCCTATCTAATTCATTTTTTTTAAGGACCTAATATAGCTCATTGGCTAAGATAATGGTAACCCAAGACAGAAGCAACATTACCTGTATATGTTGCAGAAATAAATCTGGTCTTAAAAGAAACCGTAGAGCGCCTCCTGTGGCTAATACATGCATGGATGAGATCTGAATGCTATGCATGATCTACTTATGACCTGGAGGTTTATGTGTGATTTTCTTAGTGTAATATAATTTGCCAATCTTTTTAATCCATTCATCTGTACTTTTTATTTCTGCACTTTATGTAATTTTAACTTTTTTTAAAGTCTATAGGATTTGATTGCAGATAAAGAGATACATAGTATCAATCATCTTTTGTGGAAGAGTTGTTCAGTAGATTGTTTGTCTTTAGAGAGGTCGATTTCATATGCTATATTACTGCATGTTTAGCTAGTACTGACAGGCACTTGCCCCTATAAAGGACATGGACAACCACCCCTTACACTGTGACATATTTATAAGGGGTGGGCAGGAGTGTATTAACACACAGCGCCATGTACATGTGATTGCTGTAATGCCTGGGATTGGACAAATTGTCTGAGGCATAATCTAAGGGGTGGCACTCCCCTGGTCACGTCACTGGGCTTTCTAGTAATACGATCAGGAGCCTCGCCATACTTTATGGATAGTCAGCCCTGCAGTTCTTGGAAATAAGGGCATACTTAAATATGTCGTAACAAGTGTCTTTGTCAATAATGACCCAAAGTTTAATGTACTAGCAAATGGACATATGCAGGAACATTATTAGTAAAAATCAAGATTAAAAGTATGAATCCCTTGATAGCATTTAACAAAAATTAGTAAAAATGAGAAAAATACATTGAATAAAAAAAGTGAATAAAATGCAACTTACTGCTTATGTTTCACAACACACCAATTAACATACACAACATTTGGTTTGACCATGTTATTTAATGTGAATTGTGTAAATGAAAATAAAAAATGGTGAATCTTCTTTTTTAGTATTTCCTAAATGAATGAATGAATTATTAACATAAATTAAACTTTAACATATATATATATATATATATATATATATATATATATATACACCCCAAAATGGTGCCTAAAAAAGTATAGCTAATTCTGTAAAAATAACAAAACCTTATATAGTTACAGCAATGAAAAACATAAAAAGTTCTGGCTGTCGGAATATGTGGGATTCAGCCTTAAAGTCTTTTCCTAGGATTAGTAAAAAATGGTTGTTTTCCTCCAAAAACCATGCCATACATGTCCACAGGTTTTATGTGGTATTGCAGATCAGCTCTATTGACTTAAACTGGCCTGCACTACCACACACAACCTGTGGACAGGCGTAGCATTTTTTATTCTGGAAGAAAGCAGCCATGTTGCCCCTGGAAGTGACCAAACTGCCTTCTGGCAAAGGAAGGGCATTTTGAAATTTAGGTTCTTACTCCCCCCCCCCCCCCCCCCACACTCTTTTCTAGTAAGTTTTTACAGTTGTTTCAGTGTATTTTTTTTTCTAAAATTGTATCTTCTTTTGTTATAAAGGACAAAATTATATTAAAGTATAATTACAGATTGTTCTGTTGACAAAAAACTCAAAAAAAAAACAACTTGTCCGCATAGTGATGAATATTTCTGTGTGCTTGTGATGCGTCCAGAAGAAATTAAGTCGTTAGTGGAACAATTATTCTTCTACCTGTGCTAATTTTTTACCATGGCAACTGCTCATGGTCTGAAAATAAACAGATTTTCAGCATGAAAAAAAAGCATGTAACGTAGAAAAAATTCAATGCAATTAATTAACGCCAAAAACTCAGAGAGCTCCATATTGAGGTTAACATTGTTGAAGAATTAGTCTAGCACCTTAAATAAACCTTCACAGAGTAAACTTTTATGTCTTAAGTTTTTGTTTCCCCTCAAAAAATAGTTTACAGCAGTGAGCCCACAATGCCATTCAGTGCAGCCCCCAACCCTTGGATGGTTCCGAAATATATTATGTGATAAGATCCCTTGCTTGTCTGTGTCCTGATACTTCAGAAGGACACTAATTTGAAATCATCCATGACATCCCCCCCCAGGTAGATAGCTCCATTGGGGCTCTCTCTAGGAGTGGAATCCCCAGCCAGAGCGTTGCCGACGTTTTGGCTGGGGATTCCTCTGCTGTTGGAGCCCCTGACGTCACTCCCATATACAGTGACGTCAGGGGATCCTCCTGGACCGGAATGTGATATCAGGGGCAACCCCAGAGCCGGTGTCCCGGTACAGAGCACTAGTATCGGCTCTGCACCGGAACACTGGGGAAGCTACTGACATCAATGTTCATATATGGAGAGAGATGTCAGGGGCTTGCCCAGAGCTGGGGTCCCGGAGCAGAGCCACTTCTAGCACTCAGCCTGAGATTGCAGCTCTGCTCCTAATATTACTGTCCATATATGGACATGGATGTCAGGGGCAATCCTAGAGCTGGAGTACCGGGCAGAGCGCTAGTTGGCTCTTCCTGGGACTCCTGCTCTGGGGAAGCCCCAGACATCACTGTCGATGTATGGACAGCGATGTCAGAGGCTTCCCCAGAGTCCCAGAGCAGAGCCTATACTAGCCCTCTGCCCGGGACTCCAGCTCTGGGGAAGCCCCAGACATCGCTGTCCATATGTGGACAGCGATGTCAGGGAATTTCACAGAGTACCGGAGCAGAGCCTATACTAGCGCTCTGCCCGGGACTCCGCTCTGGGGAAGACCCTGACAACACTGTCCATATATGGACAGCGTATGTCCGGGATTCCACAGAGTCCCGGAGCATAGCCTATACTAGCACTCTGCACGAGACTCCGGCTCTGGGGAAGCCCCAGACATCGCTGTCCATATGTAGACAGCGATGTCAGGGGATTCCACAGAGTCCCGGAGCAGAGCCTATATTAGTGCTCTGCCTGGAACTCCGCTCTGGCGAAGACCCTGACAACACTGTCCACATATGGACAGCGATGTCAGAAAATTCCACAGAGTCCCGGAGCAGAGCCTATAACTAGCGCTCTGCACGGGACTCCGGCTCTGGGGAAGCCCCAGACATCGCTGTCCATATGTGGACAGCAATGTCAGGGAATTCCACAGAGTCCGGGAGTAGAGCCTGTACTAGCGGCTCTATGTCCCGGCGGGCCGCGTGCTAGAGACTAGAAAATATTTTTTTTACTATTTCCTTGAAGTTTTCCAGAACATATAACTATAAGACTATATGTAAAGGATCTGCCAGGCACAGCTTCTGTGTATACGCCCATAGGTACTCAGTCTGCACCTGCTTCTATGTCTGTGAGACTGACTCCATCTTCCGCCACTCAAGATGGAGTCAGTCTCACAGACATAGAAGCAGGTGCAGACTGATTACCTATGGGCGTATACACAGAAGCTGTGCCTGGCAGATCCTTTACACTATAAGACAAAATCAGCCATACAATACCATGAAAACAATAATTTGCCTATAATTCTCTCAGCCAAATGCAAATAGGGAAAACAAATTATTCATCTTAAGTTACTACGGTACCCCATGTAATGTCCACCGGTGTTGTGGACCCATTGGGCCACTTTGCTGTATTGGAGTAGCAGCTGGCCAAACAAATATAGGACAGTCACTGGTCGGTGGTACCTGGATGGCAAGCTGGTGCCAGATTGCTGGAAGCTGACTTGTGCTGGATTGTCGGAAACTGGCTTGTGCTGGATTGTCGGAAACTGGCTTGTGCTGGATTGTCGGAAGCTGGCTTGTGCTGGATTGTGCTTGTCTCGGACACTGGACATGGAAACCGGACTCAACGCGGATATGGATACTGAAGTCGTCACAGACACTGGACATGACAAGGACATGGCTACTAAAGTCGTCACGGACACTGGACTTGATACGGACACCGAAGTCGTCACAGACACTGGACTTGACACGAACACAGATACTGAAGTCGTCATCACGAAAACTGGACTTGGCACGGACCCACAGGGTTAGCAACAACATTGCTCAGGCACTGGGGAAAGGGGCAAGGCCACTTATAAGGGCTAGGGTGCGCAGGGATAGGCTGGGGACAACTTTACTGGTGCACACACTGGCCTATAGGCAGACAGGGTGTAGAGGCAGAGAGCAGGGCGTGCCGGCGTCCCTGGGAAGGGAGACGCTGGCGAAGAGGCTTAGTCCTTTTGTCGCGGCTGCCGGTAAGAGGGGGATACCGGAGGCCCACGGGCCTTACACCCCAATACAGATACTGATGCTGCAATATAAATAAATAAAATTTGTAGTACCACTAAGAAAGATCCACTGTCCATCAAATTCCAAAAGAACGAGAAGAAATAAACCATACTCGTGGTAGTAGTCCCTTTACTGTTACGATTAGCAGCAGGACTGCTGCTAATCAATGATTTCTGTTATCCTCTGTGTTTGGGTGTTGCTGGACAATGCCTTTGGTCGGAGTCTTGATTTGGTCATCATTTAGCTTTGCCTGGTTAATTAGGGCGGAGTACATTTATTGGGCCTATATATACTTCAGGCCTGTTTTACTTAGGTTCTGGTTCTACTGTTTCTGGCATGTGCTAAACTCTTTACAGATTGTAGTTGGTGACTCTGCTCTTGTTTGTGTGTTTGTACTGTGGTCCAGTTGGTCCTCTGAGAGATCAAGTATTGTGTAGTGGTTTTATGTGTATCCTGGGTCAGCAGTTCCATTGGTTCGTTTACCTTTCCCGTGCGTTTGGTCTGCTGCCAAACTCTTGTCTTACCCTGATGTGGGAAAGTATTCAGATCGGGTCAGTGAGTGCTGTTGATTCTTGTCCACTGTCTATTCATCTGTTAACTGCTTGCCTGCTATTCTTCTGCCACCCGCTCCATTTATGCATCGTTTCCATCTTCTGCTACCTTCAGTTTTCAGTTCCGCTTATTCACTGGGGAGTTACTTGTGCCTTTTGTTTTCTGTCAGTATTAATTCTCTGGTGTTGCAGTCTTGAGCACCACATGCAGCGTAACATTTACATAAAAATGTAGATTTATTAAATATGGACATGGTACAAGGGCATGATACTAGAGACACACCATGCCACTAGCATGGATCTCTTCTCAAGGCCGCATTTTGTACAACTTGCCCGACTACCCCTATTTATCAAGTTCTCACTATTTATTTTTAGATTCAGCGCAGCAATTACAATTATGTTTTAACATAAAGCACAATTTTTGGTCTTCAATGTTCTGAAGTTTCCAGAAGAAGGTTTGGAGGAAGTATGAAAAGGCCCCGGTTTTTGGACTTATTATTTCTCTGCATTCCATGAAGTCATGACTTGTGCCTTTCTACTCATAAAGAAATACTGTGCGGACAGGTTAAATCAAGAGTTACACAGAATCCATTAAACCGATAAACATCCATTGACTTTATTGTATTCCAATAGTCAAAGAGTTTTGCTTGATCTGCCTATTGGCTCTATTAGGGGGAAGTCCTGAGCAGGGAACCCCTCCATTAGGTCAGGATGCCCTAATGGGGAAGATAAAAGTGGGTTGTCTCAAACAACCTTCCTATGTCTAAAAAGTTCAGTACCAAACACAGAGTACCTACCTCATCGTTTCTATAGCAGATGAATATAGAGGGAATGCCAGTGCCTGCTCTCTGCCTCAGCCCCTATTTCTGCCAGCTACATGTTACTTGTCATACCTCCTTCTTTTTTTTCAATCCTGATTTTCTGGATCAGGGAAAGGTTAGGGTGAAGGACAGGAACCAGCACTGGTTGAGGAGGTAATTTGGATTTTTCCATAGGCAATACTCCCGTGAGGAGAGGAAGGTTGTGAGCTGTAAAATTGCATAACTATGAGTCCCCTGAATTCTTTATAGTCAGCTATCATGAAAATGGTATGAAAGAACCCGGACCATTAGGAGGGTTATACATGTGATTACAGACATCCCTGGTTTTTAGGCGGGAATTTTTCCCGCCGGTATCAGGGCAGAATGGGAATTCTGCCCAGTGATGTCTGTCATTGGGCCACAGCTGTGGCCTATGTGACAGTGAGGGCAGTTTAGGGCCTTAGTGACAGTCAGGGATTGGTGTAAGAGGTGTGGTCAGGTGACTAGTTAGGTAGATATAAACCAGGAATATGCAGGGGTCTTGGCAGACCTTCTGACATATTCCTGGAATAAATGTTCACTGCCCCTGCCCTCCCTCCCTAAATTTTGTGATTGTACTGTATTTATTACCACGGCCTTTTGTTGAAAGGGGTAAGTCGCTCAGCAGTATGAGTGGAAATATATGTATTATTTATGGTAGGCTTGAGTTTATGGCTAAACCAGGTTAATAATTCAGGATGATAAAGTTAATGTTTTTTATTATTCAATATTTTATGGTAACTTCAATAAATGGCAGTGGCCAGAATTTTTAGCACCACTCCAGTGTCGTGTCTATTTATTTAGTTAATTTGTTAATTTTTGACAATGGTTATTTTTTTTATAATGTTAATAGTATGTTTTGTAATCCATTAATATTTATTTTCTGCCGTTTTGGCATAACAGACCTGGCATTAACCTCAGACAACCCGGCATAGTTTCAACTACACAAGTGGTAGTCTGAAACCTTCTTCAGGGTCTGAGCTAACGCCTAATTTTAGATGTAAGCACAGTCACCTCTGTGGAGGGGATGGTCAAGGGCTGATGCCGTCATTCATCAGGGGCCGCCTGCCCACCCATCACTGCAGCATTGGGGACCAGAGAAGAGGCGGGTAATGGAATCCTGGTGCTTTACTCGTTAAGTTTAGATGATTTTCAGCTGTTTTTAGCCTTGTATATTGTTTGACATGTGCCAATTATAAATTCCTTTATTCCGACATCCAATAAATCTGATAATCCAGCACTGAAATATACTGTGGAAGACCAGATGCAGGACACTGAGCAGAGATAATGGGGGAAATTATTAACCTTTCTATGCCAGTTTTCTGGCGTAGAAAAGACGCAAAAATTTGCGTGAAAAAATTGCAAATTTTGGACAGTTTACGCCGCTTCCGACCCTTTTGTAAAGTGGGCGGGGCAAGGCCAGCTGCGGCCAGACAAAATTACTATAATTTATGCCAGAAACTGGTGTAAATGATAGCGGAAATCTTTAGCTGGCGAAGATTTCACTCTGTCGGGTGTAAGTAGGTAGAGGCATGTGCCTTGCCCCGTACTTACCCCCCATTCAGACTTGGTGCCTCTTTCCGATTGGCCAATAAAATAAAATAAAAATCTAAAAAGATGTACTCACTGCTTCGCTTCTCACCCCCCAGACTTCCTCAGTCTCCCACAGCAGGGCGCGGCGCATAAAAGGTATTGACGCTGGGCAGCACCAGCACGTTGTATGTGATGCAGCACTCAGTATGTTGAGGTCTGTGTCACATTTAAGGCCCTAACGCTGCTCTGGGGAGAAGTGAGTACATTTTTCTATTTTTTGTCATGGGGGGATGTCGAAGGGGGATGGGGCCCGGCCATGCTTGCACTTGCATTCCCTGTGACTGCCACCACAATTGTGGCGCAGCGTCAGTCAAAAGATGCAACACATTTATTAGTAGGCGTTCACTTTTTAATAAATGTGTTGCATTTCACTACAGCGAACTGTTTATTAAGACTGGCGTATGAAAAGCAAGTCTTAATAAATCTCCCCTAATGAGTTAGGCTCTTTTCACACTTGTTATTCTTGCCCATTAATGTCAATGGGGTCCATCAGAATTCACTTGTAATAATTTGAAAAAAAATCCGATATAGTTGTCATAGGTCCGTTATGAATGGAAGCCAAGACACTAGTGTCCTCTACCCTTAAGAAATTAGTGTTTGTTCCATTGGTTTTTTAACTCTAACTTAGAATATTTGATAATCAGATTGCATTGCCATATTAAAGGAAATTTACTACAGATGTATACGCATTCACAGGCTGGACACATGCCCTTTAAAACTCCACATATATCAGTCACTTTATGACATGGCACTTTTCTTTAAATCCCTGTGTAATTGGTTATCTTTGTACCTTTTATTTTTTTTACCTTTGATACAAGCGAATGGATGAATTATATTAAAAAAATAGTCCCCTTTACTACTCTTCCCTCCGAATTATTTTATACACTATGAGAATTAGGCGTCCATCATAGCATGACACACGCCTTATCAACTCGCGAACTACATCAGCTGGAAGTAGTCTTTTATTTGACAATACAGAGTGCTTCTATTTTCGTAAATTGAACCAATATGGTGTCTGGTTTAGAAGATTTTAATCAAAGGGAAATATTGTAGAATGGAAGTGTTTCCACCAGGCACATAGGACTCTGATGAATGCAGAGCTTCTGTCTTAATCTGAAAGTAATGGAATGTAAAGGGTATTCATCAGAATAAAATCACCCAACCCAATGCTTTACAGTGTGGCAAAAATTATAAATCAAGCTGCGGGGAAGGTTAGCCTTGATAGAATTCCTGCCGGTTATCCATCATTTTCAGTGGGAGTGGCATCTCCTAGGCACCATTGATGAATTGCCGAAAGAATAAGTTAAAAAATAATTTATATTCTATTTTTTCAAAAGCATTTTAATATAATGTACTATTGTATTTTCTCATAGAAAACTAATAACTATTCAAGGAGAGTTCACTGCAGGGACATCTAGAATGACAGATGATTCATTTCCTATATAAAAATGATAATTTTCTAGGCTTTACAATACACAAGCAAGAAGACAAAACACGCAGAACAAGAATCGATGTATGTATATATACATACACACCTATATACAGTATATATATTAAAAAAAGATATATATACACACATATACAGTTTATATATTTTATCAATTAACAAAATGCAAAGTGAATGAACAGAAGAGAAATATAAATCAAATCAATGGTGTGACCACACTTTGCCTTCAAAACAGCATCAATCATTCTAGGTACACTTGCACACAGTTTTTGAGGTAACATGGCAGGGAGATTGTTCCAAACATCTTGGAGAACTAACCACAGATCTTCTGTAGATGTAGGCTTCCTAAAGCCTATTCATGTAATCCCAGACAGACTCGATGATTTTGAGATCAGGGGCCAAATCATCACTTCCTGGGCTCTTTGTTCTTTACGCTGAAGATAGTTCTTAATGGCTTCGGCTATTTGTTTGGGGTCGATGTCCTGCTGCAGAATGAATTTGGAGCGAATCAGACGCCTTCCTGATGGTATTGCATCCTCATGTATTTCTCAGCATTAAGGACACAATTTTGACCAAATCCTTAAAGAGGTTATCCAGTCACTAAAAATTGATGGGTCGGGGGTCTGACTCCCGGAATCCCTGCCGATCAGCTGTCTTGAAGGGGTCACAGGACTCGTACGAGCATTGCTTTCACTTCATTTCTTTTTGCTCACTGTAAATCGTCGACACGGAAGTAGCGGCGATTCACAGGTATTGCATCCTCCTTCTCCCATTGTAGTGAATGGGAGAAAAGACTGCAATACCTGAGAATCGCTGCTACATCTTTGTCATTACTTCAAAACAGCTGATCGGCACTGGTCCCGGGAGTCGGACCCTGACCTATCATCTATTGATGGCCTATCCTGAGGATAGGCCATCAATTTTTAGTGACTGGATAACCTCTTTAACTTCATTTGCTGAAATGCAGCCCCAAACTTGCAAGGAGCCTCCACCATGCTTCACTGTTGCCTACAGACACTCATTATTGTACCGCTCTCCAGCTCTTCGGCGAGCAAATTGCCTTCTGTTACAGCTAAATATTTAACATTTTGACTCATCAGTCCAGAGCACCTGTTGCCATTTTTCTGCGACCCAATTTCTATGTTTTCGTGCATAGTTGAGTTGCTTGGCCTTGTTCCCACGTCAATGGTATGGCTCTTTCTTCCTTAAAGCCCACTTCTGGCCAGACTTCTCCGACCAGTAGATGGGTGTACCTAAGTCCCACTGGTTTCTGCCAGTTCCGAGCGGATTGCACTGCTGGACATCTTCCGATTTCGAAGGGAAGTAAGCATGAGGTGTCTTATATCTGTTGCACTAAGTTTCCTTGGCCGACCACTGCATCTACGGTCCTCAACGTTGCACGTTTCTTGGTGCGTCTTCAAAAGAGCTTGAACAGCACATTTTGAAACCCCAGTCTGCATTGAAATCTTTGCCTGGGAGATGCAGTATAACTACCTTGTGTCTTGTTGCTGTGCTCAGTCTTGCCATGGTGCACCTGAGAAATGAAAGTGTCTTCCACAACCTCACCTTTGTAGCAGAGTTTGGCTGCTCCTCACCCAGTTTTAAGCCTCCTACACAGCTGTTTCTGTTACAGTTAATGACTGTGTTTCAACCTACATATGAAAATAGAGATCATTATCACCTCTTTGATATAATTGGTTAATCATACACCTGACTATAATCCTACAAAATCCATGACTTTGTGCAAATGTACCCAGAAGAATTGATGCTGTTTTAAAGGCAGTTTGGTCACACCCAATATTGAATTGATTTATATTTCTCTTCTTTTCATTCACTTTCTATTTTGTTAATAGATAGAAAAAAAAAAACTATTAACACTTCTATTTTTGAAAGAATCCTTACTTTGCAGCATTTTTCTACAACTGCCTAAAACTTCCACTACTGAGATTTACTTGTCATACTATATCAGTTGGGAGTATAATTTATTATCGCTTGCCCTATGATGATGCAGTTTAATTACAGTAGTCTAATTAAACCCAATGGATTAACTAAAGCGAAAAAAAAGTTTGATGTTGCCTTCACAAATAATTAAAAAAGGTATTTTATAACATTAATGTGTTTAGTTTTATCCTAGCCTGTTAACGGCCTCAATGTATGGCACTGGTTTAAAGCCTTGGCTGCTGTGATTGAGCTGAGCTGTCATACACGACTGAAGACCCTGGAGGGAAGACAAAGGGTTATTAATGCTTTTGCCTTCCTTATGTCAATGCCTCTATAAAACACGGTGGTCAGGTGATTACCAAGTGCCGCCGGCATGGCAGAGCTGCTGTGGCTTGGCAGACCCAGATCAGCTCTGCTTGTGTCTAATGTCACCACAAAGGCATGTTATACCCCAAAATGAATGTCATATTAAAAATTAAAGAAATATACAGTGATCAGCCATAACATTAAAACCACCTACTTAATATTGTTTAGGTCGCCCTAATGCTGCCAAAAGAGCTCTGACCGATCAAGGCATGGACTCCACAAGACTTCTGAAGCTATCCTGTGGTATCTGGCAACAAGAAGTTAGCAGCAGAATCAGCAGAAGTCAAGCACCTTCTGTACACAATGTCTTGGGTGGCCGGCCATGCCCACAATCATGGGCAGTGATAACTGGCACAGCCGTGTGCATGAGGCCTTACTATGTGTGGTGTGAGACAACCCAATACCGTATTATTCAAATAATTCTCTACGTAAAATGAATAAAATAGTACCACATTTGTAGCAAATGTTGCACAAAGGAAAAGGTGCAATGACCCATAGCCACTGTACATCTTCTAGTGCAATTTAGAATCTGAAGGCCTGTGACAGATGGTACATTTTCCAGCAGTTTCATTATAAGTTAACTGCTTCTCCAAAATGTCCCTGATTGATTTGTGCATTGTAGATACACTTTTTTGGGTTATGAAGCTAAAGTGATTGTTGTGTTGCTGCAGCTTCCAGGAGCATTCTTGCTGAATTTAACTGAATTTCATAAAGCATCTGAAGGCTTGAGCTTCAAGGCAAAGCGACACTGACTGCGACCATGTTAGATTTTCAAGGTGCCGCGCTATGATTGCCTGTCACAGAAATGGGATGTAATGTCTTAGTGTTTATGACATCACTCCCTGGAGGATCGGTAGCAGGAAAGCATTGGGTCACGTAAGTGGGAACAGGCTTTTTTTTAAAAAGATGGTCTTAAACCTCACCTCCAGTTTTGGAGAACTATATATCAGGAAGGCCAAGAGCTGAACCTAGACCACCGAGGTGGTTTCCATCAACCCCTTTAACACCCAGACCACTGGGGTTATTGCTATTAAGCATTTTATATCCCTAGAACACCCAAAATAAAAAGTATCTCTAAACATCATAATCTTCCATTAATATTATCATTTTCCCTTAGGCCACCATGGATATTTTAAATTTACTTCTTAAATTACCTTAGACCATGAGGGATAATTCCTACTGTAGTAAACCTTAAAAATGAAAATTTTCGCTCCTGATCTCATGTGGCAATGAGACTGGATCAACATTCAAACAAAATTTCTACACATTGACATTGGAGCTGATATTTTTTCGTTCTAGGAAATTATCTAAGCCTTTTTTAAAGCCATCTACTGTCCCTGCTGTGACGGCTCCTGCGGTGACTATTCCATAGATTCACAGTTCTCACAGTAAAGAAGGCTTGTCGCCTCTGCAGGTTGAACCTTTTTTTCTCACGATGGAGGGAGGGAGTGCCCCCTTATTTTTTTATGAGATTTTACATGAAGCAGTTATTCACTATATTTTTGGCACAGTCCATTTATATACTTATACAAGTTAATCATGTCCCCCCTTAGGCCCTATTCACATGACAGGGATTCTTGGCCGTGTGACGACTGTTCTTTGAACCCGAACAATAGACACCAAATGGGGCTATTCACACGGCTGATTTTTTTTAAAAATGGAACATGTCATATTTTGGGCCGTTCTCCTGGCCGCACGGCTCCCATAGAAATGTAAAGCACAGCTGTTACTCGGATGTGATCCGAGTGACAGCCGTGCATTCTGCCGCTCGCTCTCTTCTCCTCTTCACAGTGCGAAGTGCATGTGAGGAGGAGGAGGGTATTTTGTTGCTCCCTGAAGGAGCTGAATCCCTAATCCCCGGCCACAGATTCAGCTGAAGCTGTGGCCGGGGATTCCTCGACAGGAGAAGTCCCTGAGTTCACTGTCCATATATGGATAGTGATGTCAGGTACTTCTCCTGGAGCGGTCCCCTACTCCTGAAGCGGAATCCCCGGCGCTGTGGCCGGTGATTCCACTCCAGTAGAAGAACGTGACTTCAATATCCATATATGGAGCGGTCCCCTAGAGGAAGGTTGGGGGAGTGCCGTCTATAGGGGGTGCCATCTATGGGGTGGTGCTATGTACAAGGGTGCTGTGTAGCTCTACCTACAGGGGGCTGTGTGTGTGGCATTACCTACAGGGGGGCTTTTTGGCATTACCTATAGGGGGGCTGTGTGGCACTGCCTACAGGGGGTCTGTGTGGCACTGCCTACAGGGGGTCTGTGTGGCACTACCTACAGGGGGGCTGTGTGGCATTACCTACAGGGGGCTGTGCGGCATTACCTACTGGGGGGCTGTGTGGCACTACCTACAAGGGGGTCTGTGTGGCACTACCTACAAGGGGGTCTGTGTGGCACTACCGACAAGGGGGGCTGTGTGGCATTACCTACAGGTGGGCTGTGGCATTATCTACAGAGGGCAGTGTGTTGCATTATCTACAGAGGGCAGTGTGTGGCATTATCTACAGAGGGCAGTGTGTGGCATTATCTACAGAGGGAAGTGTGTGGCAAAAAATTTACAAATGAAATTCATCAGTTTTGAAAATGGACAGGGAAAAAACAGATGCAAAACAAGGCATACAAACTGCCCAATGGTCAGAACCTTATATACGCCGCAACACAGACCTTGTGTGAAGACCTGATGTGGTGGGGGAACCTTGTATGCTGAGCCCTAAAGACAAGACAAGCCAGAAGCGGGAAGTGGTGAGTAAATGGTTGTTGTTTTTTATGTCTGATTTGAGATCGGAGGTCTGATCTGGGGGTCTACGCTTGGGGGAAGGGGGCACATTTAAAAGTGTGGCATAGGGACCAGCCCAATCTAAATACGCCACTGCCTCAAACCCCTTAGGAATATTAGATATTTAACCTATTTTAGAGAACAATTCAGGAACCCGTAATTTGGCTTTTGCCTGTATTACTCCTAGCCACTGCAGGTTGAATTTTTGGGTTTGCCCCTGACAGATGAAGGCGGCATACAATATTATTTTACCAAGGGGCCCAGAAAATCAATTTATTACCCTGAGTAAGAAACTTCAATTTATGATGATGTGTTCTACATGGCTACTTTCCAATATTCATTAAATTACAGTTTTTAAAAATGCATTACATTCACGCTTTGTATTGTTTTAGGTTTGAAACATAACAACGTGTAGAGCTCACACTTCCTGATTTATATTGTTTAAAATGTCAGTCCTTAAAGAGGCTCTGTCACCAGATTTTGCAACCCCTATCTGCTATTGCAGCAGATAGGCGCTGCAATGTAGATTACAGTAACGTTTTTATTTTTAAAAAACGAGCATTTTTGGCCAAGTTATGACCATTTTTGTAGTTATGCAAATGAGGCTTGCAAAAGTCCAAGTGGGTGTGTTTAAAAGTAAAAGTCCAAGTGGGCGTGTATTATGTGCGTACATCGGGCGTTTTTAATACTTTTACTAGCTGGGCGCTCTGAAGAGAAGTATCATCCACTTCTCTTCAGAACGCCAAGCTTCTGGCAGTGCAGATCTGTGACGTCACTCACAGGTCCTGCATCGTGTCGGCCACATCGGCACCAGAGGCTTCAGTTGATTCTGTAGCAGCATCGGCGTTTGCAGGTAAGTAGCTACATCGACTTACCTGCTAACGCCGATGCTGCTGCAGAATCAACTGAAGCCTCTGGTGCCGATGTGTCCTCGCTCGTCTGACACGATGCAGGACCTGTGAGTGACGTCACAGCGTGATCTGGCAGAAGCTGGGCGTTCTGAAGAGAAGTGGATGATACTTCTCTTCAGAGCGCCCAGCTAGTAAAAGTATTAAAAACGCCCCGATGTGCGCACATAATACACACCCAGTTGTACTTTTGCAAGCCTCATTTGCATAACTACAAAAATGGTCATAACTTGGCCAAAAATGCTCGTTTTTTAAAAATAAAAACGTTACTGTAATCTACATTGCAGCGCCTATCTGCTGCAATAGCAGATAGGGGTTGCAAAATCTGGTGACAGAGCCTCTTTAAAATAGGATCCCAGGGACAGCCAATCATTATTCACATGCAGGCACGAATACAAGAGTTAGTGGCAGGGACGGGGTGGTGATAGGGGCAGTCGCCCTTCCTAAACACCAGTGGCAGTTTTTTTAATTTTTCTACATCTATAGAATTAATTTAGCAGATAACGGCCGGTAATACTCATCTCTCTTTGCTCTGGGCACCGCCTCACCGAGTCCTCATACTGTCTGGTTCATAAAGACAACTGGTTGGCATATGTGGACAATTGGCGCTCTTCCTCGTGAATGCGGTAGATAATTTAGTTTCTAAGCTCCACTGTGACAGAAAACAATGTAACAGACTGAGATTTCTTGCTATGTGCTACATAATATGTTGTTTCTATGCACATAAAGACTCATAGTAATAAAATGATGACTTCCTGAGGGAGGAAATAGATAATTTGATGTTTATTCCTATGCAGTCAATTCATGATTTTTAGGCTTGTGTCTGTTCCACGGCATTGTTTGTTATCACTAACCTCAGAACGACTTTTATAGATATATGAGCCAAAGCAGAAGTTGTCTACAGGGGCAGGAAAACCTTGAAACATGGGTCAATAATACTTCCTCTCGCCAAGGTCTCCTGAATGCTACTGATAAAGAATGTAAGGACTCAAATCTCCAATGTCGATCTGTCGTAAACGCACAGGAAACCAAAGAACATTTAGTGTCCTGTTCATCACAGAACACATGACAGACCAAACATGAACTACAACTTATAATATGAAAGTGAAGATCTCTATGTACGTTGCCCTAAAGCACTCATCAAATATATATATATATATATATATATATATATAGACGTCTCACATGAGTAAAACAGTATGTAATACTAAAGAAATATGAGCCATTTTGACTGATAGTTCAAACAAACTGGTAGATATTGGCAGGGCATAATGAACGGAAACATACATAAATCTTAAGAATTAAGCACACAACTTGGGGTAGGCAAATGGATATTTTTGAGAAAAATTCTATAGGATCTGGCATAATGTCACAGTTATAATTTCATTTGATATCATCCTAATTGGCCCAACATTCTCTTCTGATTAATTTCATATTATATATTTTTTTCTAAGGCAGAGCTCAAAATCCCCTGCTTGTCTTCACATAGTCATAGAGTAAAATCCTAAAACGCTATCTGCCTGCAGCCACTACTAGTGGGAGCTTCCTGGATACCGAGTATTATAATTTAGTTCTATGGTGGTGGGTGGCTCAGAGGGCCCCTTTTTTGGTTGGGCCGCTAAGGGCAATATCACCTGTATTGCCTTGATAGTGGCATTGTCTGCATCACTCATTGTCATAGTCTACTCTATTTTGTCTTTAAATATTTAATCTTTCAAGGCTAAATGGAATCATAGGTGTAGACTTAAAGGGTAGCTAAACTTTGAAAAAACTTTTGACATGTCATAGTGACAGACATGTCAGAAGTTTTGATTGGTGGGGGTCCAAGCACTGAGACCCCCACCGATAGCTAAGATGAAGCTGCAGAAACGGTCTGGTGAGGGCTGTGCCATTTTGTTTCTGATTGGCTTTTCTCTGGAAAGTCTAAGAACGGTGCACAGACTCATAGACTCACTATTGGGCTCGTACTGCTGTAGCTCAGCTTTCCGAGGACAGCCAATCAGATGTGACATGTCGAAAGTTTTTTAGAAGTTTAGTTACCCTTTAACCACTTAAGGATCCAGCCATTTTTGCCTTAAAAACTTGACACATTTTTTTATTTTTCTAGCATTCCGTAATCTAGAACCTTTTAATTTTTTGCTGATGACACGTGTACGAGGATTACATATGTTATCGTATTATCGTTATACATTTTTATGGTGCAAAGAAAAACAACACGATTACAACATTCTACCTATTAGGGAATGCTATCAGTATGCCCTAATAGGCAATTACATGATCTCTAAATATCTCATATCTATCTATCTATCTATCTATCTATCTATCTATCTATCTATCTAATCTCCTTAGAGGGGTTTTCCCTTAATAATAATTTTTTACCTATCCACATGAAAGGTAATAAATATTTGATCGGTGGGGTTCCGATCCATGGGACACCCACTGATTCTGGGTACGGGGTTCCCTGAGTTGCCCTATGTGAATGGTGTTGTACCATTCTCAGCCACTGCTCCATAGAATTTCTATGGGGCTTCCAGAGATAGCGCTAAATAGTGATAAATTATGATTATGGGAAAGCACCCTTAACCCCTTAGTGACCAGCCTATTGTAGTCCCTAATGACCAAGCTATTTTTTTTTCGTTTTTCTAAAGTTGCATTCAAAGAACTATAACTTTTTTATTTTTCCATCGACAGAGCTGTATGAGGACTTTTTTGCGGGATTAGTTGTCATTTTTAATGGCATCATTTTGGGGTACATATCATTTTTTGATTAACTTTTATTAACTTTTTTTGGGGGGGGAATAGAATAAACCCCTGAAATTCCACCATTGTTCTATGCGTTTTAAATTGACGCCGTTCACTGTGCGGCGTAAATAACACATTACCTTTATTCTATGGGTCGGTACAATTACGACGATACCACATATGTAGAGGTTTTTTTTATGTTTTACGACTTTTGCACAATAAAAACACTTTTGAACTAAAATTATTTGTTTTTGCATCGTCGCTTTCCAAGAGCCGTAATGTTTTTATTTTTCCGTCAATGTGATTTTTTGGGCTTGTTTTTTGCAGGACGAGACATAGTTTTGATTTATACTGTTTTGGGGTGTATGGGACTTATTGATTAATTTTTATTATGACTTTTTTGGGGGGCAATGGAAAAAAATAGCAATTTTGCCATTGTTTTTTGCATTTTTTTTTACGGTGTTCACTATGCAGTTTAAATTACATATTAACTTTATTGTTTGGGTCAATACGGTCGCAGCGATACCATGTGTGTGTACTTTTATTTATTTGTTACACTTTTACTAAATAAAACCACTTTTTATGGAAAAAATGGTTTTATTTATTTTCTTACTGTAATTTTTATTAATAATCTTTATTTCACATTTATTACTTATTTTATTAGTCCCACTAGGGAACTTTACTATGCGATCTTTAGTTGGCTGCTATAATGCTTTGGTATACTTCGAATACCATGCCTCTGGCACGTCCTAATAGGCATATGCCCAGGGCAAACCTGGGGGCTTATATCAGGCCCCTGGCTGCCATGGCACCCCATCGGAGGCCTGCGATTGCATTTGCGGGCCGCCTATGGGTGAGAGAGGGAGCTCCCTCCCTCTGTAAGCAAGTTAAATGCCACGGTCGCTATTGACCGCAGCATTTAACTGATTAAACGGCCGCAATCTAAGTAAACTTCTATAGCCGTTGTTGGAGCAGGAGTCCGGCTGTCATTAGACAGGAAAACCTCCGACTCCAGCCTGCACGGGACACCCGAGCAGGGCTTAGACTGGGCCACCGTGAAAATGCGACGGCCTATCCTAAGGCCCCTTAGTGACCGCTGTGAAAAGGTATATTGGTGGTCACGAAGGGGCTAAGTTACCAGTCTGACCCATGTATTTTTGGATATTAAATTAAATTTACATAGATACCTTTTATAATGTGAGTCAAGGTGAGCTCTTACAATGGTTACGGTTTACTAAAATGTGGGCTTTTCTGCTTTAGTACGGTCATTCAACAGATTTCATACCAGACAACGCGACTCTTCAATAATTAAATGAAGTGAGAAAATAGGTTTTGAATACAGTTATACATAAATTAACTACATTTATGGAGGTTTAGTTTCATCATGTATTGATGTCTTTTGAGTTTTCCCCTCATTCTAAAAATCATAACAAGGACCTTCAATTGTCTTTTCCCTCAGATGATTAAAAATTGCCTAACTCTTAATTATCTTTGATGCTTGTCACATACCGACTCTATTTTAGAATAGGGCATAAATCAAGTTTCATCTTTTACTTCACCTAAAAATAAAATTAAAAAGCCCCTAAAGTTAAAGATAGAAGGACACTTAGCATTTGCATATATTGTACATTCTGCCCCAGCTCTCACTGCACATCTCTGTCGGGTCTTTCAAGGATCCTTCATTTTCTGGAAGCCAAACATAAGTAATTCTGTAAAAAGATGCCAATTAATAGTGTTTTATTTGCCACTGGTGCTGCCCCAGGTATTATAACTACAGACATATCTGTCCTCAAAATGCTTATACCTCTATACCCATCCCCTTCTGCATCCCTGTGTTGCATTCCTATTAGTAAAGTTAAAGTGATATTGTTGTATATGGCTCCTGGTCAGGGCCGGACTGAGACAAAAAAAGCAGCCCTAGCACACAAGCCTCAGCAGCCAACACACTCTGTCTAAAACCGGCCCTGGCCCTAAGCCCCGCAGTCACAGCACACAGCGCATGTCGGTCGATTCGTCCAAAGTGATTTCTGTTGAATGTGAGATTACTGCACTTTTTTATTTGGTGAAAATGCATTCCGGTGGAGCAGCGAGCTCACAGCTTATGTGCTCAACATTCAGCCTTCCCCCTTCCCCATAGAGCAACACCTAAGGGTGATGGAACGTAATACTTGATTGAGTGATAAGTATATTGCTGAAATCTGCATTAATGTTCTGTAAAGGAGAACTGGTTTAGCTGAATAAGTAACTTTCTTATGCAGCAACCTCCTCACTACACCACCCATCCTCTCAGACAAGGTGACACTTCAGGATTTGAACCAGGGTCCACACAGAAGACACTGCTTAAGCACTAGACCACCAGCTCAGGCTGGTTGCTGAGCTTTCTCATTGTCCCCATAAGACCAAATGTAAACGTCACTTCCAGCAGGAATAAGAACATGTCATCTTTGGAAGAATTTGTTGCCAACAGCTGATAGCAGAGGTAGCGCACTGGTAAAGATCTCTGCTAATAAATGAGAGGTGTGAGGACCATGTGAGTTCTATCTCCAGCCTTAAAAGCAGTTAACCCCCAAACTGCTGTGCTGTCATATCCCAATGTCATCCAAGGTTTTTCTTGTTTAAGGTCTGATTACCCATTTTTAAAAGAGGTGAAAAAATGTGTCCTTATAAGGCTGCCATGCAGCTAGCTCACAGCTTGTGTGATCTGAGTTGAGCACAGGAATTTTGTACAATGTGGGTTCCAATCCCCATGTTGTCCTCCTGGTGACCTTGGGCTGCTCCCCCATTCCCAAAATGCCACCAATAGAGGGATGGATTATGATACCTGTTTGAGTGATGAGTTTATTGCTGTAATAATCTACTATATAAATACAGCTGTCACAAAAGAAACAGCTGCATAAGTAACTTTCTTTACATAATTAACTTTCTTATGCAGCAACAATCTCACTGCACTCCC
The DNA here is from genome assembly GCF_050947455.1 of Rhinoderma darwinii. Taxonomy (NCBI): domain Eukaryota; kingdom Metazoa; phylum Chordata; class Amphibia; order Anura; family Rhinodermatidae; genus Rhinoderma; species Rhinoderma darwinii. Next base: position 98,015,776 of record NC_134694.1, read on the forward strand.
TCCACACCACTATAAATACCACCCAGCAAAGTATCATTTTGGACAATCAACACATCAGGATTTGAACCAAGGACTGCACAGAAGACACTAACTGTTTAGACACCACTTAATCACCACACCACCGCACAAGTTCACATTGGCATTCTAGCTTTCATATTGTCCCCATAAGACAAAATTAAATCATTACTTCCAGCAGGAATAAGAACATGACATCTTTGGAAGAGTTTGTGACTGGCTCTAGACAGCGGATGTAGTACACTGGTAGTGTTCTCTGCTGATAAACTAGAGGTGTCACGAATGTGTTGGTTCTATCCCCAGGATCTGCTCCTTGTGTCTCAGATTTGAAAGTCTTTCACCAGTGCAAGTTCACGAGGTGAGACATTCTTTTAAAGGAGAAATGCATTTCCCTGTTTAGCGTCAGCCACTTGTCAAAATTGTTGGAAAAACATCACCAAACACAAACTTGTATAAGTGAGGAGACCGCCATATACCACACAAGCAGCATGCAGGATGCTTTGAACCTAGGAACATGGGCTAAATCCATAGCAAACCAGGCCTAGGCACTTAAGCCCCAAGCCACCACACTGTCATACTGCTGCCCCTCCCCAATGTGATCTAAAGTTTTTCTTGTTGAAGGTCCACATACACATTTTTTTAAAAGAGGTGAAATACGTGCCCTTGAAATACGTGCCCTTGAAATACGTGCCCTTGAAATACGTGCCCTTGAAATACGTGCCCTTGAAATACGTGCCCTTGAAATACGTGCCCTTGAAATACTGCCGTGCAGCTAGCTCACAGCTTGCGTGATCCAAGTTGAGCACAGGAATCACTTCTGTACATGTGGGTTCCAATCCCCACGTTGTCCTCCAGGTGACCTTGGGCTGCTCCACCTTTCCCAAAGTGCCATGGATGGATTATGATACCTGTTTGAGTGATGAGTATATTGCTGAAATCTGTATTAATCTACTATATAAATACAGCTGTCTCAAAAGAGACAGCTGCATAAGTAACTTTCTTATGTAGCAACAATCTCACTGCACTGCCTCCACACCACTATGCAGAGTACCATTTATGCCAAGGCCACACATCAGGATTTGAACCAGGGGCTGCACAGAAGACACTCACTGTTTAAGGTGTAGCTTAAGCACCAGACCACCATCTCAGGTTAATCTCTGGGCTTTCTTATTGTTCCCATAAGACCAAATGTAATCATCACTTCCAGCAGGAATAAGAACATGTCATCTTTGGAAGAATTTGCAGCAACCTCTTGACACCAGAAGTAGTGCACTGGTAATGTTCTGGGATCTCCTCCTTGAAGGCCTTTCACCAGTGCAGGTTCACAAGGCGAGGCATACTTTTAAAATAGAAATGCATTTCCCTGTTGAGCGTCAGCCGCTTGCCAGAATTGTTGTCACCCTTAAGCACAAGCAGCAAACTCATAAGTAAGAAGAACGCCACCTACCACACAAGCTTTGAACCCAGGCACATGGGCGAAATCCAAGGCAAACCTGGCTTAAGCCCCAAGCCACTGCATTGTCATGCCCCAATGTGATCTAAAGTTTTTCTAAACACAGATAAAATTCTCATGGTGACACACACTGTACCCCTATATATAATAGCTCCATACACTGCACCTCTAATTATAATAGCACCATACACTGTATTCCCGATTATAATAGTACCATACACCGTGTCCCTGATTATAATAGCACCATACACTATGTCCCACACACACACAGACTGCTCCCCGTAGATAGTGCCCCCATAGAGCCCAATGTAGATAGTGCCCCACATATAGCGCCCCCTGTACATAGTGCCCCACATATAGCCCCCCTGTATATGGTTCCCCACATGATGTCATTGCACCGCTAGCATCGTTGAAAGGCGCTGATTGGTGGGGCAAGTCATTGTAAGGCAGATACAATTAGTGCAGGAGAGGGTGGTGGTGGCTGGTTTCAGTGGCGCCTCTGCCCAGGGCAGATTCTGGCTTTTCTGCTGCCTGAGGCGAAAATTGCAATGGCGCCAGCTAGATCTTGATTGGCATCCCCCTGACTGTTCTACATTACTACCAGCCTTCTCCATTGCCTTGAACTCCCTTGGCATGCGTGGTGCAGCGATGAAGCTGGGCAGAGTACCCCTCGCTGAATGGTGCGTGCTCATGGAGTACAAGTCAGTGGTGCATCCAAGAAAGTTGAAGGAGACTGGTAGTGATGTATAACAGTCAGGGGGATGGCAACCAAGCATGGAAAGGCGGGTTTGCAGTTAGGACTGTGTGACTCTACAGGATAGCGGCACTGACCCATGACCCTTAACAGGGCCGGCCCTAGGATAGATGGCGCCCTGTGCGAAATGATCTTTCAGCTCCCCACCCCATCATTAAATAAAAATGCTCCATAAAAATATGATAATGCCCCTTTAGCGACGGCCACTAAGTGAAGAAGTGCCCGGGTGGAAAAGCGACTGCCTAAGCCCGACCCTGGGTGCAATTAGCGAGTGGCACCTGACCCGCTGGTAGTTGCAACGGCGCGGGGATACACACACCCGCTGGCGCCCCTCTTGCAGTGTGGCGGCTGGCGCCCTGTGCGACCGCACTTGTCGAACGTATCTAAGGCCGGCCATGACCCTTACTAGAGTAATTAGCATATAGCGTGCACTACACCATTTTAAAAGTTGATTTTATGGATTTTACTGTATCTGAAACAAACATACAGGGGAATGTTTGGAAATATTGTCAGGTCATGTATTAATGCATGGTGGCGGTTCAAGGGGTTAAAACTACCAGACAGGTTCCGATTAAACATACAATGAATTGCAACAATGCCATCTGCTCTGCAATTTTATATTATAAATATATCCTATATAATTACAGGACCAGAAAAAACCCCAAAAAAACACACGCACACGCACGCACGCACGCACACACGCACTTTTCAAAGTCAGGTTAGCAGCTTCTAGTATGACCTGAACAATGGTAATGATGTACTGGGAGTTGGTTAGACCCAAAAAGAATGTAACCTCCATCATCTGTACAGATTATATAGTAATAGTTAGGGTATGTGCACACAACCTATTTTGAGATGTAATTCAGGCATTTTACGCCTCGAATTACGCCTGAAAAGACGTCTCCAATACGTCTGCAAACATCTGCCCATTGCTTGCGTGCAGCGCATGCAGTTTTACTAAAAGTCGGTGAGTCCACTGATACTTGTGGATTGAAGTTTGAACATTAGGGTTTATCTAAGTATTGTGGCCGACCAAGTTCATCCCTTTATGGTATCTGCTAACCCTATGGCAGAAGGACACCGTAGCGGCAACTGATGGAGAAGCCATCCTGCCCGCATGGGCCAATATTCCTGCAAAACAATATATATATATATATATATATATATATATATATATATATATACATACAGTCCAGGGTGGATGAACACAGCACTCCAAATGCAACAAATCAGGCCATGTGCTCGTTTACCTGGGGGTGAATCAATTCCCCAATATCCAAATAGAGAAAAATGTAGAGCGTAGTAACGGCACCAGGACTTCAAGGTGGATGAAAGCAAAAGTGGATTTATTTCACCTCAACACAGCAACGTTTCGGTTCAACAGGAACCTTTCTCAAGCCATGCCTTGAGAAAGGTTCCTGTTGAACCGAAACGTTGCTGTGTTGAGGTGAAATAAATCCACTTTTGCTTTCATCCACCTTGAAGTCCTGGTGCCGTTACTACGCTCTACATTTTTCTCTCTCTCTATATATATATATATATATATATATATGTCATACTTAAAACCACCTGCCTAATATTGTGACGTTCCCTTCCTGCCACCACAATAGCTCTGATCTTTTGAGGCATGGACTCCACAAGACCTCTAAAGGCGTCCTGTGGCATCTCTATCCTTCATGGTTAAGACTTCTTTTTCCCACAGATGCTCAATTGAATTAAGATCTAGGGAATTTGGAGGCCAAGTCAACACTGTGAACTCTGTCATGTTCCTCAAACCATTTCTGAACAATTTTTGCTGTGTGTACATGCTGCATATATATGTAAACACACCCGGGGAGTCAGGAAAGACAGGGTAAATAGACTGTAATGCATTTTTGGCTTTTCATTGCATACTGGTCAGACAGGACTCTCATCTCTACCATAGCCACTTACAAGGCTTCTCCAGTGACACGGATTCACTGGTTACATAAGATCGTCTATTTTATTGGGTGCATTCTCCCTTTACACACGCGCATTTCTGTTCTGTTATTGTTCTGATCATTGTCCGAGAATTCACTTAAATGTAGGAAAAAATAGAGTGTTACTGAATAAATGCCCTATTTTAAGATAATTACTGTTCTGATGGTTTACTAGATAAAATTAAGTGTTCTTCAAGGAAAGTAAATAAATATGAGCTGGAAATTTGAGATCTATTTCTAAACCCACACAATATCTGTTAAGTGAAGCAGTTAATGTATTCACAGTGAAAGCAAGCTGGGCAGTATTTTCCTAAACAATAGCTATCCATTGGAAGGCATCGTGTAAAGTCTATAAAGGATTGATACTGAATGGATAATTATACAATTTCTCCAGCTAAGCACAATAAATTAATTCAGAAATTGTTGAAAGTGTTGCCCCGAAATAATGCAAAAAATAATCTTTTAAGCAAGATTGTAATAATTGTAGACAAGTCAGTCTGCTTACCCTAAGTGGTTTTTGAGAAAATAATTAGCTTATTTTTAGATATAATAAACCAATCTTGTAAAAATTCTGGCTCTTAAACTTTTAATGTAGACACACTTTCTATTTGAAGAGAAACTCCAGCTAAAACATGAATTAATTGCCACCACCCCCCTAACCTAGCCCACGATAAAACAGATTTGTCCCCATGTCACCTCTAACTTGTTTTTTTTTTAGAAGAGAATAATCTAACTCTTTGTTGTAGAAATCACGGTCTGCAGGAAGTCACTTGTTACTACATATCCCATGATGCTTTGCCCGGCATCATTTAGGGAGTTGTGTCCAGATCACATATTTTAGAAACTATAATTATATATAGATCGTGATTAAAATTGGGAGCAGTATGCTAGAAAGCCATAGATGCAGGAGAGGCTGCATGCTGTGCCCTGTGCAGCAGCATGCATGTCACAGGCACTGTACAAACAGGGAGAAGCAGAGATTATTGGTTGGCAATAGCTTTACATCATCCGCAGGAAATGAGAAGCGGCCTGGAGGAGATTCAGTGACAATAGTAGATGTATGATCATACAGAATCATCACATTGCTTTAACCACACAAGGGGTTGAATCCAAGAAGGACTACTGGACATATGCTGCATGTTGATGAGGTTTTTTAATGAAAGGACAATTTCCTCGAGACATGAGGTGTAGGGAGATGGAATAACCGGACAGTGATGATGATCATCAATTATTTCAAATTGTAACTTAGTGCAGATCGACCATACAGACGGATCTAGACTTAACAAGGTCAGATTTTTAATGCTTTATGTAGCATTTGATAGTTCATTAGGATTTAATTTAGAATATCATCCACATGGGCAAAGAATACAAGTATTATAAACGTATTAAATGTATGTATGGGGGAGGCAGGGGGTTCGGGGTCAGCAGATCTGTAGATGCTTATGACAATTACTGCATTCTTGCAAAACCAGACATTTGGTTTATGGCTAGAAAACTGGACATTTTACATAAGCCGCCTGAGCCAATGTAACACACAGTTGTTTGTCCAGGCAAATATTACTAAAATTAATATTCGATGTGTTTTCATCCTATAAATAATTAAATCGCCATTATATTGTGTATTCTGTGCTGTTTTACACACTAAGGTTAAACAAATATATGTACCCCTAGAAATGGCCCTGTATATATATTTTTATGTTTTTTTTAATGGTTTTAATGGTTTCCACCAATTTTTTGCTAAGACATTACAATTCCCAAAGTATTCTGACGGATCAGTAATTGATTTTTTTTTATAATCAATGGTTGTATCACCTCAAGTACAGTATCAAAATTGTCTGACAGAAAGTGCCCTTGTTACTTAAACCAACCAGTCCGTTCATTTTTTCACTGCAGTATGTAGCATGTAAGTTAAATGCCTCAGACACTTGGATGTATTATGGCTCTGTCCAAAATCCAAGTAGTGCTGTCCAGTAATGTGGCACTTAAAAAAAAGGTCTACGGGGGCCATACTGTACCTCCGTATTCCCAAAACTAAAAAAAAACCATGCCATATTCCACCAAATTCCATATTATGTAGATGTTCACCCCTTAAAGTGTCGCATCTAGGGGAGAACACATCCATAATACGGCTCTGAATGGAGGCATCATAAGGCAGAATATGAAGTGACCATAGCTACGTAGTGTAAAACCATAGGTACTCCGTGCGCCACTGTACCGGCTCATCTGTGTGTATAAGTCCAAACACACGCAATCGTGTTATTGCAATAAGGCCTCTTTTTACGGAGGAAGTTTTGTTGCATGAGGCCCATAGTTTACTAGTTATATCTGAAAAACATACAAAAAATTTTAATTTTATATCTGCAGGTGTATACTTTTAATGATTTAAAATGAATTTGTATCTAAGTGACTGCCTCAATGGTATTTGATGAAGATCTACAACCACATTTACAGTGACTTCTCTCGGTGGTTCTGGCACGCTATTCCATTCTTAACAGCTATAATGAAGGTTTTATTCAGCATGGTGTCATTTTCAGCCTTGTGCCACCGCTGTTTGCTCACCTTGATCATCAATGTCACTTGTTAGGGATGTATGAAATACAACTGTTTGCATGCTGCGTTACGTGGCGTGAGCGGGCTTGTTTAATTAAATGGATGTGTGTTTCTGGTGATACGGAGCTGTGATGTGCTTCCGAGAATTCTTTCCAGCAATATACATACTGTAAACAATGTAATCTAATAACTGATCGCACATTGCATTGGTAATTCAATCATGTCCAAGACAATTATTCTAGAGACTGTTGACTCCAAACCTCTTCAGCCCATGGCATCTGTGTGCAGGCTGCAAATATGCCCTGGTTAGATGAGTCACTGGCAATGTAAATGTGTTTATAGCGGTCATGAAGAAACAGTAAAGGATACCGCTTTATTCTGAAAACATTAATTATTAAAGGCAAAAAAGTAATATGTAGAATATCCACACAATCTACAATGACATTAACTTAGAAGGTGCACGGCCAAAGGTTTGTAGACATTTATTTCAATCGCTGGGCCTCCAGTCCACCCCATACCCGTAAACCCACACCATGAGCTGCCTCTTCTGCCTTCTCTGATGGGGTCTCTAAAGTCTCGCTTTCAAGATTTCACTTTGCTAGCACTGAGAATGAGACCAAAGAATTCACGATGCTATGGATGACAGCAGATCAGACAAGGTAGCGTGTTGGCTGCTTGGGCGGTCAGTGTAGTCGCAAGTAATTTATTTCAGTCTTGGCTATAGATGAGGGCCCACAATGCATAAACTTTCGCTAGCAGTGTATTTCCTTACTGCATAATTCTCAGGTGTTGCTTCCCAATTACAGTGGGTTTCCAGGATTAGCCCAAGTTTGCCAGATCCTAACACTGGCCCTAACTTACAGAACGGCACATGTATACAATGCTACCTTTGTAAAAATGTCGGCCCAGTTAGTGCAGCTCCAGTCAAGTTAAAATGCTGCCACTGTAATCTGCAAAGTTTAGTAGCAAATACAGTTTAGCCATGGAGCAGTAGGGCATACAAGCTCAAGTACACAGTGAATAAATATTATTTATCGTTTGTTCCAGCGCTGACTACCTAGTTCCAAACTAACTCTGGAGGCAACATCAGTATCAATAAGAGCTGTTTTTTGGGAGCTTCATGTATTGGATTTCCATTGCTGGGCAGCCATACACAAGTTTAAGATGTGAAACGTCAGCCTTAGTGACTCCAACATCTGCCGGACATATTAATGATTTGGAAAGCTGCCTATCAGTCAGATCTATCAGCCAACATGGTTTCCTGCCCACAAAAATACTCATGAGTCTGTATTTCAAGAAAATTCCCACAGCCATATCCCAACATGTAGAGGAAAGCCATCCCAGAATAGTATAGGCAGATTTCAGGAGTGGTAATGTGCCCATGCACATTACATCATAGTTGGCCAAACCCGGAGATCTCAGCAGGACCAGTCGACTATATAATGTATATGGGGATCTCCCCTCTCTCCTCCAGCGGCAGATGCTGGGGCAAAGAAGGGTTGGCATTTTGGATTTCAAGATGCCTGATACATATAGACTTGTCCAAACCCAGCGTTCATGTGTAGGGGGAAGTCAGGAGGAGTAGCTATCTAAAGTCTATGGCCACCTTTATTTTAGTGGCATTTTGGTGTGATTTTTATTATTCTTAAAAGGGGTTGTCTGGTTTAGAACATTTTTTAAATACTATATTAAGGAATTCGGAGTAAATTGAGGACCTCAATTAATACGTTAGAGTGGAAAGTGGCAACAAAGATGAATATCTGAAGATGACCCAGCATGGCTGTGTATAACACAAACTGCCCCTACATTTTTTATGGGCATCATGTAATGCTTCACTTACTTTGTGGTGGCGTTCAGCTGATTGCTTAGTGTCCCAGAAGTAGGACGCACTTTGATCAGCTTATTATAGGCGAACCTTCTAACAAAAAAGCATTGTAAAAATCAGACAACCCCTTTAATAATTTATTCTAGGAGGTAATTTATTACTTATACCACAGGTATTGACATTGACTGAAATGATTAAAGAGGGGAGGACAATGAAGAGAATATTGAGCGTCATAGACTAGGATAAGCCTTAGATTGGTTGGTGCCCTGTGCAGTACATTATATTAAAGTTTCTGCCTTATAGTTTACCTTACGGTGCCCAAAAAATACACTCATAAAAATGGCAAACAGCTGCCTAAAAAACACAGTCCAATCAATAAACTTGTGAATGTAGCTGCATCCTGTGCAGTTGCCTTTCCATAGCATCAAGTGTGGGATCTGGGATGGGGTCTCCGAGTTCCCAGGCCATCAGATCCAGCGGCGCCCCCTTTAATAGTGACAAGAGTGCTACCACACTGTTCGTACACAACGAAGACCAGCTGCAGTCCTAGAAATCAATTGGTGACTTCTAGCCTCCCCTTCCAGTGAGGTGCAGTAGCAGTTAGAGTTTGTATTATAAAGTTTATTACATTTTCCCAGCTGCTGCAATACCTAAAACAAAACTGATAAGATTATTACATCGTCACCAATGCAAAATGAACATAGCCAGGTGCAATGAATGAATGATGTATCTCCGTGTGCATGAAGTCCATCCACCCAGGACTGGTTTTAGGGAGTAGCAAACTACAACTCCTTATAGCTACCATTTCCCAGGGGATCTCCAGAATTTAAAATTTCTTCCCTGCCCTTCGCCACAAAGGATGTCTCTATTAACCCCTTCACTACCTTAGACAGCCAGGGACGTCACCATTTATCACTTTATCCCTGCAAGCATTGTCACCTTTAATTCCTTTACCACCCTAGATTAACATGAACCATTAAGCCACTTAGTATTATTTAGCAGCGTATAACTGTATTATTGGCATAGTGCGTGTACTGTGTGGAGGTATTATTTAAGCATTGTATGGTGGTATGTGGCATGCAATATTTTGCAGTGTTATGTGAGCACTATATTATATTATATTGTATAAATGTATCATTTAATGTAAGCGTTGTATGGTGGTATTATTTTGGCTCCAATGGCTGTACTGTGTGGGCATTGTATGGAAGTATTAGCATTGTGCAGCAAAATCTGGGTATAAAAATTTGGGTACAAAGTGCATGTTACTTCTAGAAGTATGAGAAAACTCTCTAAAATGTCAAGCGGAGGGCCCTACTTTGCTTGTGTTTTAGGGCCACATTTTCTATAAAACTGGCCCCACATGCGTTAAACTTGTTTCATAGCACATGAATGTACATATGGTGTGTAGATTTCCACTTGCTGGTTTTACTACACAACAACTTACCTGAATTAACTGGTGGCAGGTTTCTAAGTACATTTTCTCTCTCATTTCTTGAATTTACTGTTCAGTTAGATCTCTCCAGGGAAGCTGTTAACTTTTTTACACAAGTGCAATAAAATGTAAAAAAATAAAAAAAAAGGAAAAAGTGTGGCGATACATCCTACACCGCACAATAAAATGCAACAGCTACACCATGCACATGCTTTTGTTTTTAATAAAGCTCATGCCATCTTTATCTAGGGACAGTTTTTTGTTTTTTTTAAACAAATTAGAACTAAAACAATTATTTCTTCACAGAAATCTGATGGTTCTCCTGGGTTCTTCAGTATTGGAATATATTGTTTTGGTTAGTTGCCAGATTAGTGAATTTAATTACTCTGTTTTAAGAATATTGTGATTAAACCTTAAAGGGGTTATACAAGATTAGACCAACATGGCTGCTTTCATCTCAAAACCACGCCACATCTCTCCACATGTTGTGTGTGGTATGACAGCTCAGCCCTATTCAGCTTAATGCAACGGAGCTGCCATACCAGACACAACCAATGGAAACGTTTGGTGCTGTTTCTGGAAAAAAAACTGCCATGCTTGTCTAATCCTGAACAATCACTTTAAGGGCAAAGCCCCACGTGGCGGAATTGCTCTGGAATTCCGCTGCGGACACTCCGCAGCGTTAGTCCGCAGCGGATCCGTTTCTCCATTGCCTTCCACTGCTTTTTAGTAGGGTTCGTTTAGCCGATGCAGAAAATTCCGCTGCGGAGCATAGGCTGTGGTGCGGAATTTGGTGTCCGCAGCATACAATGGTTGTTGCGGACGTGTGGCGGACTGGTTGTGGACTCATTGCGGAAGTTCTCCATTGACTTCAATGGAGATTCTAAATTCCGCAATGAAGTCCGCAGATTTCATGTACATGTTATGTGTGCTGCGGAGCGTATTTGTTTTACTAACATGACATTTCTTCATTCTGGCTGGACCTATGTATTTCTAGGTCTACAGCCAGACTGAGGAAGTCAATGGGGCTCCCGTAATTACGGGTGACTACGTGTGTGCACCCATAATTACGGGAGCGTTGCTAGGCGACGTCAGTAAATAGTCACTGTCCAGGGTGCTGAAAGAGTTAAGCGATCGGCAGTAACTGTTTCAGCACCCTGGACAGTGACTACCGATCACAATATACATCAACCTGTAAAAAAAAATAGAAGTTCATACTTACCGAGAACTCCCTGCTTCTTTCTCCAGTCCGGCTTCCCAGGGTGACGTTTCAGTCTAAGTGACGGTTGCAGCCAATCACAGGCTGCAGCGGTCACATGGACTGCCGCGTCATCCAGGGAGGTTGGGCTGGATGCCGAAAGAGGGACGCGTCACCAAGACAACGGCCGGTAAGTATGAAATTCTTTTACTTTCACTAGGGAAAGTGCTGTCCCTTCTCTCTATCCTGCACTGATAGAGAGAATGGAAGTACTTTCACCTCAATACACAACGGCCAGTCCGCATCAATTTACTGCACATTTTGGGCAGATCCACAACAGAATCTGCAACGCAGATTCTGTGCGGCATTGATGCGGACAGTTGCAGAAGAAATACGCCACGTGGGGCCATGCCCTAAATGAGCATCTAGTTTATGTTGAAATACCCTAATAGGGAATTTTTAGGTAATAGATGGGGCAGGGAGTCTTCTATTAGCAAGAACACAGAGTACAGACAGTCTCTCACACTAGGGAACCCAGAACGACTGTGCATTACATGGTCAGTTTAATGTTTTCAATAGGAGAAACTAGTGCGGGCTCAGAAGCTGTGCCCACATCCTCAGCAGGGGGTGTTAGCTGTAACATACAGTAGTAACATACAGCTGACACCCTGCTGCAACGTCTGATATATAAGATAACACTAAATCCAGCCATGTAACCTTAGCACAACTACAAGGTGAGCAGAACCGCTTACCCTGTGACCCCCTCTGTATGAAACAACATGAGATGATGCACTATTTGCATCGGGCGTTCTCTTTTTCTCCATTTAGTTGCTTATTTTACACGAAGGCACCAGGAAGTTTTGGCTCACAGGTTAAGACAGTATCATATGAAAGAATTACCCGAAAATTGGGTCATGCTCCAACACGTTGGGTTTTGGAGAAATTCTCCTACAGAAGTTGTGCCTCACGGTTTAGGTATTACGGTTTAGTCAAAGTCAATAATATTTTTTTTTTTTTGCATACATAACATGTGCTTTTTGTCATGCAATTCACATAATATTACGACTTTTTTTAGCCACCTGTCTACAATCACCCTAATTTTCCATATATTTTGTATTCTTTCTCCCTCACATTCCCCGTACTCCAGATTTCGTTCCAGCGCATAGAGACTGAAGGCCCTTCCTTCACATCGGTTTCATCATTTAATCAAAATAAATAAATAAATAACCCTAACATATGCATAGTTCCACGATTCAATTAACCTCAGGAATACTCGTTTCATATACAAATTACATCACCACGTACACCAAAAAAATTTTCCAAACCACACAGCCCCAGCTCTGAACATCCATATGCAGCATACTGTCCACAAGTAACGCTCAACCATAGTTCACACTAGTTTAAGCTTACCAACAGCGATGTTCTGAAAATGGAAAGGTTTTTCCCTCATATGCAGATAAAACACGGAAAGCCTGCAAAACAAATCGCTCTGCATAATTCCTACTGTGAGATCACAACGGTATCTTAAGTGACAATGCATGTAATAGTCAGATGTCGTCATTCCACTGCATCTATATATAACGGCGCTCCACAGTATTAAATTTTTACATAATATTCCACCACTTATACTTTTTCTCAAGAATAACAAACATAAAAATAGAAATACGTATTGTGGTAGAAACTACGCTACATTTAATTACCTTGAATCAGAGTAGACCGGAACATCAGCTGACTTCAGGAGGCTTGTCGGGCATCCTGGCCTCTCATTGGTCCATCCGATAAGCCAATAGTACTAAAGAAGCCTAGAACATAAACAAAGTAGCTAAATACCACGCAATATCCAGGACCGATGTGTCAATACCTTTCGGTCGTATCAACAAAGCAGTTAGCTAAAAACTTAGATATCTCTACCTCCTAGGCTTTGTCCTTCACCCCTTTACACGGGCATTCCTCGATAATGTTTTACTTGTCAGCAGTTAGTCAACTTGAATTTCCAAACGTACTGACTTGCGTTCCAGTGACTCATCACAAGCTGACACGCAATCAGGGTTAACCAGCTGTACAAGCCGGAACTTATGCATATATAACCAGGGCCTCAGCATCTACACTTTAAACAGCCATGATTAAGGACGTGCTCAGCGTCTGAAACGCGTAGGCCTCAAGACTGGACCGTCATATTCCTTCTACTTTTGCACACCTAGGACTCCTAACTATTGGACCTTTTTATATTTGAAACCCTAGTAAACTTGGAATTAGTTTCCATTTTATCTTCTTATCGCTGGACTCAGCCCTCTGCCTCTACCTGCCTATACCCAACGTGTGCCGACACGAGAGCCCGTGCGATGACCACGACACACACATCAAGTGTCAGGTGAGCTGGAGGACCTCTTCCATACACTTTCTCTCTGAATTATTCGGCTTACCTCACGTGCTCACCTTTGTATGCACACATGTCTTATTCAGGACTATAGAACCAATTGTTCATACATGTGCATAACCTCCCTGCTTGAATTCTAGTGTGCAAAAAGAGGTGACATTATAGCAAGTCTGTTATGATAATATGTCTACAGGGAATTAGTCAATTATTTATACAAATCAAGATTTTCAACTTCAATTTTTTCATATGACTGGCTAAAAATTTCTTCTCATTGTTTTACAACTTTTACCTATCATTTCCTGAACATTTGGAGAGATACTCAATACATATGAGCTATTCAGAAATATAAAGCATAACAATCCCACAATATTTCAAGACCACGCTCAATATGGCTAACGAGGCCCAGCAAACGAGATCTGAACTGGCCGCAAAAGTTTTTGGCAGCAATGGAAAAATCTCTGAAAGAAACCCTGATTTGGAAGATTTATTCCATAACTTGGAGAAACACCTGGCACAACAGGCAAAACTATGGTGGGATCTCACCACCCTCAAAAATTACGTCTCAAAAAATATGATCCCAAGGGGCTTACGCCTAAGAAAAATGCCTTCCTTCGTATATACTGAGGACTTCCAGTTAGAATGGAACCAAATTCTATCTGACTGTTCCATCAAGCTAATGAACCTCATCACGAGACAAGAAGAACTAAAACTAACAGAATTGGAAACCAAAATAATAGACATCAAAAAAGAACTGGATGTCTACTCAAGCTTACCCTCCTTTGCACAACTGGACATACGAACGTCCTCCTACATCGACAAATTAGACCTCTCCATAGCTGAAACAAAGAAATCTAAGTTTCAGCGGGACATACGAGACTACATGAACAATGAGGTATACAACTGGAACAGAAAAGTACGCAATTTCTCTGGTCCTAGACCCATTCTAAAAAAACGTAACCAACAATACAAGCGATACAGAGACATACCTAGCAGGGTAAGTTTCAGCTCCACGGAACCTGATTCCGTAGAAGGCCTTTCAGAAGACGAACAAGTTGGAATTTTCCCTCGTCCTTACCACAGACAAGAAAGCACTGCACAATCATCAAAAAACGAGGTAGGAGGGGCGGGAGGAAGCACAAATCGGCCCTATCAAGAACCAATCCGTCACCTCCGGTCACGAAAATTCCAGCACCACTAAATTCCAACATAACGAATCTTTCATCCTTTCCTCTCTCGGCAGACCAAGAAGAGGCCCTCACTCTGGGCTTAAATTTCGCCCCAAATAACAACTTTAATTTGTTTAACACACTGTTAGATATAAACAAATTCATTCGCAACTTAACTGTCAAAAAATACTTCCTCAAAGATTCCAGTACGACAGAAGACTTAAATACAAACACAACTTCTACAAGCCATTCCAACACGAACCCTCAAGAAAACACAGACCAATTCATGTCTGAATTTTCTTTTCAAGAACTTAGAACTCTAGCATGTTTAGAAAGTCTGCAGTCAGAACGACCGGAACAAACTGTCATGATGGCTCCCAACTTTACAATCTCCAACCCCAAATTCTATCCCGTGAACTCACGAACAGAATCTATGGACCGATTTCAACTCATCATTGAGCAAGAACTACAAAATATAGCAGACAGACTCAAGACCAAACACCCAGAACCTAACATGCCTATTCGCCTAAAAAAAGCAATAAAAACTTTGCAGGACAACAAAGAACTCACGATAAAAATGGCAGACAAAGGCGGAGGAATTGCTATTATGAACAAATCGGATTACCAACAATCAATAATAGACATGTTATCTGATGAAAACACCTACCAAAAACTCGACACAAATCCAACAGTGAAAATAAAATTCCTAATGAAAAGCTTACTGAACGAGGGACTCCAAGGTGGATTCATTAACCAGAAACAATTCAATTATCTATACGTTGAACAACCCATCACTCCCATAATTCATGCTTTACCCAAAACTCACAAACAAATTAATCCCCCACCAATGAGACCCATAGTCTCAGGCATAGGATCCATATTAGAAAAATTATCCGAATGGCTTGACACCCTGTTACAACCTCTGGCTCAACAAACACCTGGCTTTCTAAAGGACACCAAAAACGTCCTTACCTCTCTAAAAGACAAAACATGGAATGAGAATTACACCTGGTTAACTTGCGATGTTGTCTCACTTTACACATCAATTCCTCACCACGTAGCCCACACCGCCTTAGAAAGTCACCTCCAGACACACAGTACTTATGATAGAAATTTCCAAACATATATTTTAAATGTTCTGATGTTCCTAATGAAGCACAATTTCTTCCAATTTGATGGCAAATTTTTTCTCCAACTGAAAGGGGTTTCTATGGGAGCCAAATTCTCCCCATCAATTGCAAACCTAGTGATGGCGTGGTGGGAGGAATCATACATTTTTTCTAGCAACAATTCTTATGGCATAAACATCGAGTGGTACGGACGTTATATCGATGACCTCCTGCTAATATGGAAGGGACCCATCGACTGTATTCCAAACTTCGTGGACTACATGAACCAAAACCCCTACAATCTTAGGTTCACCCACAACCACAACAAAACGTCAATTGTTTTCTTAGACCTAGAACTTGAAGGAAAATCTGGTCAAATAATTACAACTCAAACGCACCGAAAACCTACTTCCGCCAACTCCATCTTGCATGCCAAAAGTAACCATTCCATACACACAATCAAAGCCATCCCAGTTGGAGAACTTCACCGAGCCAAAAGAAACTGCACATCAATCAACCAATTTAACATAGAACAAGACCTCATTACAACAAGACTGAAAAATAGAGGCTATCCACAGTGGTCCCTTAACAGAGCCCGTGATATTATAATCAAAAAACCAAGAGCTCAACTTCTAGAACAGCATAAATTGAACAAACCAAACTCCAACCAACCAACTCTGGTTCTACAGCAAAGCAACCAGTTTGCGGAAATAAAGCATATAGTAAATAGGTACTTACCTATTCTCATGGAGGACGTCGACCTGCGGTCCATCCTAAAGGAAGGGTGTAGAATTATAGCAAGAAAAGCTCCAACAATAGGTAATACACTTTCACCATCCCTATTTACATCACACGAGACTAAATCAACGTGGTTGGAAACCAAAGGGTTCTACAAATGTGGACAGCACCCTTGCAAGGTATGCCAATATGCTTACCCTACAAAAACCTTCTGTGACTCCACACAGTCAGACACATACACCATCCAAAACTACATCAATTGTAACTCTGAATCTGTTGTCTATGTAATTGAATGCATAGATTGCCAACTAAAATATATAGGCTGTACGAATCGCAAATTTAAAATTAGGATCCTTGAACACCTCAGCTACATCAGAAATCCAAACATCTTAAATATTTCGAGTGCCTCCAAACATTTTATACATAACCATAATCGAACAGTAAAATCCTTCCGATGTTTCGCTATAGAAAAAATTAGTCTACCTAAAAGAGGAGGCGACCTGAAACACAAAACGCATCTGCGAGAGGCCTTCTGGATATATAGATTAAAAACAAGGTTCCCACAGGGACTCAATCTCAAAAAAGAACTGATGTTCCAGTATTAAACCTAGCCTAGGTCTCAAATCAGCATACTCCATTTTGCTCAGTCATCAATGGGTTAAAGTAATAATCTTATGCCAAAAATCTCTCTCCATTTGAACTCAAAGTCAATAATATTTTTTTTTTTTGCATACATAACATGTGCTTTTTGTCATGCAATTCACATAATATTACGACTTTTTTTAGCCACCTGTCTACAATCACCCTAATTTTCCATATATTTTGTATTCTTTCTCCCTCACATTCCCCGTACTCCAGATTTCGTTCCAGCGCATAGAGACTGAAGGCCCTTCCTTCACATCGGTTTCATCATTTAATCAAAATAAATAAATAAATAACCCTAACATATGCATAGTTCCACGATTCAATTAACCTCAGGAATACTCGTTTCATATACAAATTACATCACCACGTACACCAAAAAAATTTTCCAAACCACACAGCCCCAGCTCTGAACATCCATATGCAGCATACTGTCCACAAGTAACGCTCAACCATAGTTCACACTAGTTTAAGCTTACCAACAGCGATGTTCTGAAAATGGAAAGGTTTTTCCCTCATATGCAGATAAAACACGGAAAGCCTGCAAAACAAATCGCTCTGCATAATTCCTACTGTGAGATCACAACGGTATCTTAAGTGACAATGCATGTAATAGTCAGATGTCGTCATTCCACTGCATCTATATATAACGGCGCTCCACAGTATTAAATTTTTACATAATATTCCACCACTTATACTTTTTCTCAAGAATAACAAACATAAAAATAGAAATACGTATTGTGGTAGAAACTACGCTACATTTAATTACCTTGAATCAGAGTAGACCGGAACATCAGCTGACTTCAGGAGGCTTGTCGGGCATCCTGGCCTCTCATTGGTCCATCCGATAAGCCAATAGTACTAAAGAAGCCTAGAACATAAACAAAGTAGCTAAATACCACGCAATATCCAGGACCGATGTGTCAATACCTTTCGGTCGTATCAACAAAGCAGTTAGCTAAAAACTTAGATATCTCTACCTCCTAGGCTTTGTCCTTCACCCCTTTACACGGGCATTCCTCGATAATGTTTTACTTGTCAGCAGTTAGTCAACTTGAATTTCCAAACGTACTGACTTGCGTTCCAGTGACTCATCACAAGCTGACACGCAATCAGGGTTAACCAGCTGTACAAGCCGGAACTTATGCATATATAACCAGGGCCTCAGCATCTACACTTTAAACAGCCATGATTAAGGACGTGCTCAGCGTCTGAAACGCGTAGGCCTCAAGACTGGACCGTCATATTCCTTCTACTTTTGCACACCTAGGACTCCTAACTATTGGACCTTTTTATATTTGAAACCCTAGTAAACTTGGAATTAGTTTCCATTTTATCTTCTTATCGCTGGACTCAGCCCTCTGCCTCTACCTACGGTTTATAAGTTTGTTTATGAAGCTGATTTTTTGTTGTTGTCATTTGCATGAACCTGTGTAAAAAAGTGGATCAATTGTACAATAACCCATTGGTGCCACTCCTTAATCATCCAAAATGTTGGCAGGGGCACTTTAAATATATTTTCTTGTCAATCCAGACACCTAAAAAATGTACCACACTGTTAGGGCTTGTCCACACGTAGTGTAAACACTGCTGATTTTTCTGCAACTGATTTCATTGTGGAAAACCCGCCGCATAATACAGTAGAAGCAGAGTGTATGAGATTTCAACAAATCTCATCCACACTCTACGTAACAAACATGCAGAAAAACGTTAAAAAATTGACCTGTGGTGCGTTATTTTTTTATCTGCAGCATGCCAATTTATGCTGCGGAATCCCTTGTTTTCTGTTGAGGGTTTTCCTCATTGAATTCAATGGGAGGTAAAACCTGCAACAAATTGCAAATGTTGCAATTTTTGGAGCGGAAAAGCTGCGATTCCGCTGCAAAAATTGCAACTCAGAAAAGAAATAAGAGGTATATCGGCTGACTATGGGTAAGTATAGGCTTTGGATTTTTTTACCTCTGTTTTCCGCAGCGGACGTTCCGGCAGAAAAGCTGCACACCAATTTAGAGCAGATTCCCTGTGGGGTCCAGGGCGGATACGCTGTGTACTTTTGTGTAGCGTATCCGCCCTGTGTGAATATAACCTTACTATGCTAAATTCATAAGAAAAGTACGTTTCTTGAGACGTGTTTACCTTACATAACCTTTGTGTTTCCGCTCTTGCCACAAAGGAGATGTCTGCTTCTCTTATTGTTAATACTGAAACCCTAACATAAAGGATGTAGCAATATTGAAAAGAATATGTTATCTACACTAATCTATGTCATATGCAAGCAACTTTTCAGATAAATTCCAAAATATGAAAAACAAAAGTTGCATTTAATTTTGTGCGGAATAAATCTTGACTGACGGCATTGCTGTAAGGTACTTGGATTGCCGTACATTTCACAGACTGCTGGTTGACAGTCAACAACAATAGTTGTGCAGAATAATGCAACTAAAATAATAACTTTATTTTAACTAAAGAAAAAACTCACTTTGATTAGATTTTTATACAATTCCTAATAATTTACTTTGATGCATTCAGAACCTTCTCATCCTGTGTGGAAAGGCAGCTTTACAGGAACACTCCGGGAAAGACACTGATGTACTGTGTAATGCAAAGTACGGGGCCTAAGGGGGCGCTGAAGTCATGCACCACCCCCTTCAGGTCCTGCACTATGTATTAGACTATATTCACACTTGCATTCACGACTCCATCAGGGGTTCTGCAGGGGTTTCTGTAACTATTGATGGCAAGAATAGAGCAACATGCAGCGTTATTCTTGCCGCCAAAACAACAGAACCCAAACAAACCCCATTATAAGTCAATGTGTCCTGTTGGCCGCTGATCACGCCACTGCCTTCGATACCTGATGTGGTGGAGGTTTTCAATAATCTTTAGGACATCTGCACGGAGGTTCCCAAGAATTTGGAGGCTGCTGCTGCTAAGGCCAAAAGGGGTTCTGATAAAGGGCCCTAATTTTTGTTTCCTGGGGATTGAGTCTGACTGTCCACGCAGAACATCTGACTTAAAGCTCCATCTATAAACTTGCTCCACGTTTTTTCCAGCCATTCCAGGTACTTAAAGGGGTTGTGCCATCAATAGAAACGGCAATGTATAAACTCAATATACGTTTTAGAGTAACTTTGCAAAGTATTGTAATTAAAAAAAAAGTTTCCTCGCAGAAATATGGTAATCATCTGCTTGTAATAGCATCCCCTGATGTTCAAATGAATAGGTCTCTGCACGTCATTCTAGAGAATTTCAGAATGTCAGAAGTGCATGCACAGTACAATATAGTGAAAGAAACAGGCATATATCTTTAAGGATAGACATAAGCCTTACTTAAAAGTTAAAGCCATTAGATAACCTCCTCACCAGTCTGTGTTGCTCTCTTCCTTATCAGGGACAGAGATAAGAACTATCGTTCAGCACAAGCAGTGAAGTGCTTATCTAATGGCTTTTTTCCTTACTGCTTGCAGTCTGCATACCTCTTACTGCCCATGCTCGGCTTTCTTTCTCTCTGTTTGTTTCACTGATAAGACCAGAAGCTGCACATCTAACAGAGCTTTACTAGAATGATGTGCAGAGACCTATACATTTGAACACCAAGGGGTGCTATTACAAGCAGATAATTGCCCTATTTTTGCGAGGAAGCATTTTTTTTTTCTTCTAACAATACTTTACAAAGTTACTCTAAAATGTATATTGAGTTAATATCTTGCAATTTCTATTGATGGCACAACCCCTTTAAGCAGATTAACTAAGTTACCTTTCGCCTGGAACTGCCTTCCAAATTCCCAATAGTTTTTTTATTTCTCTTCTTTGTCTGGTCATCAACAGATTTTCTACGAAGGTCAAGACTTTTTTTGCCCCTGGATTGTAAGTAGGTTCGTGAAAAACTCCAAGTATGACATTTATGCTCCACAGGTCGTTTGGAAGTTCCATTCAAAGAAATCCCTCAAGTCACTTAGAACCTCTTCAGGGAAGGCCCCCAAGACGGGGAAGGGGCTACTGTTACTCACCTCACCTAGTTCTAGCGTTGCATCTCCCCTGCTGGATCCGGCCACAGCCCTTCTCCCCATGGCTGGCATCTAGTTGCCAAGGCAATTAGTGCTCCTGGATGATGTTGGTCTTGGTGGTCTACTTAAAGGGGACTCCAGCCTTCACTTTTTACCTGCAGATCAAGGTACATCTTTTGCTTGGCTATTGTTCCTATTGCCATTTGGTTCCTCTTGTTTTACTGCTGATATCCACTCCTGGCCTTACGCCTGACTACAGTTCTCATTCTCCAGCTTGCTACTTCCTGACTACTAATTCAGTGACGAGCCCTGGCCTTGTCCCTATCTCCGCTTCTGTACACCCACCACTAATCAGTGAATATTCTGGGGACTGGTAGATGTGTTCACTGTTTGCACTATGTGGCCCTTTATCTGTGGGCAAACTGTGGTACTACATGGATACTATATGGCTGTATGTGGGCACAGTATTGCACTATGTTGATGATTTATGGCCCTATGGGGGCAAAGTCTATCAATCCTTGGGCACTTTTTGGAACTATGTGGTCACTGGCTCTATGAGGGCACCATATGGCACTATGTGGACACTTTATAGCTTTTTGTGGCATAATATGGAACACTCCGAGCTCTTTTTGACACTTTTTGGGCACAGAATTGGATTACATTATACTGTGTGTGCTTTGTGTTAGAACTATATGATACTCATCTGGGCAAACAATAGCAAATATGATAAGACACTAACTTTGCACTGCATGTACTATTTAGGCGATGTATGCCCGCGGATGCTATATGGCACTGACTGACCATTGTACGGTAGTCCAGGGACTATGCCAATTCCAAACATTAGTGAAGCAGCGACACTGCAATTTTGTTGTAGAAAAATGGCATGACCCAAAAACATGTGGAGGGGATAACCTTAGCCTTGGAAAAACAGTACATGTATTAAACATGCAGAAGGTGTAATCTTCTAGATTAGGGGTAGGCAACCTTTTTTTGTATGGTGAGCAGTCTGCCATGTAAACATGAAAGTCATATAAGACAAACTGTCACTATGTATGGGACATTAGGCTGTGTTCACATCAGCATTGGTTTCCATTCATGGGTTCTGTTGCTGCTTTCTTTCGGAGGAACCCATGAACGGAAAGCCAAACGGAAACCGAGGCTTCTGTTTGCATTACCATTGATTTTAATAGTTATGCTTCCGTTGCAAATGGTTTCTGTTTGTCTCCGTTCCGTAAGTTTTCCATTTTATTAGCGGAAACAATAGCGTAGTGGACTATGCTATGGTTTCCACTACAAAAACCCAGAAACCTTACAGAACGGAGAAACGGAAACCATTTGCAACAGAAGCATAACTATTAAAATCAATGGTAATGCAAATAGAAGCTTTGGTTTCCGTTCATGGGTTCCTCCGACGGAAAGCTGCAAGTGAACCCATGAACAGAAACCAACGCTGATGTGAACAGGCCCTTAATCAATTAATTAAACTTACATTTCAGTGTGTCCCTTGTCCTTAAATGTCTTTGCAAAGATGATCCATATGTGGTGAACACGAGGTGACTTTGAGCTGAACACGGGCCTCAGGGTGATCTGCAGTAAGGCCGCTACGTGAGGGGCGGAGGATGAAATTCATTTGTGAGAAGATCTGCTCACATAGATACTCACAGGAGAGCGGCTAGTAAACATCAGCTTATGGGGGTCTGCTTACAGGAGAGGAGCGGCTAGCAAACATCACCAGCTTGTAAGGGGGTGCTCTTGAGAGAGATTGGCTACTAAACACCTAAGGATGAAATTCATTTGTGAGAAGATCTGCTCACACAGATACTCACAGGAGAGCGGCTACTAAACACCAGGTTGTAGGGAGATGCTCACAGGAGAGAGTGGCTACTAAACACCAGCTTGTAAGGGGGTGCTCATGAGAGAGATTGGCTACTAAACACCAGTTTGTGGGGGGCTGCTCACTGGAGAGGATCGGTTAGTAAACATCAGCTTGTGGGGGGCTGATTACAGGAGAGGAGCTGCTACTAAATATGAGCTTGTGGGGGGCTGCTCACAGGAGAGGGAGCTGCTAGAGAATCCCTTGCGGGGGGGGGGGGGGGGGCGGGGCACAGTGGTAAAAGAGCATCCAGAGATTTTCTTGGGGGGCGGGCACGACAACAGCTTGGTGGCTGACACAAAACCTCCTAGAAATTTTTTATCTTTTCAGTGATTTATAAAATAACTTGTAGCTCTTATTTGACAGGTGAACCTATAATGGCGGCGGTGATGACCAGGAGAACAGAGCGGCGCTTGTCAACGATGAACAGGATAAAGAGCGGTGCTTCATTGTGTACTTGCTAAGCACATAACACAGCGCCGCCCAGTGTCCAGCACGAGAAACAAACAGCAGAGCAGAGAGGCTCTTCATTGTATCAGCGATCTGATTTCAAACTGAAGGGTCACCTCTGCCGTCCTAAGGAAGCGGCGCTCTCTTCACTCTCCCCTTGTGCCGCAGCATACAACCGCCCTGGACACGGGGAGAGAGTGAAAGTGTTAGTGCGCCAGAGATTTGGCTTTTTTGGCATGGTTGGGGAGAAGAGTCCTGGCATCTTTAAACATTTATTTCAATTGATATAACTTCTGCAATATTCTTCTTTATTTGGGCTTTCTGCCATTTTCTGCTAATTTCCAGCATGACAGGATTTCTATTTGTACTTGATATTGATATTTGCATTATGTACCGAGACTGCTTAGTGAATCATAGTGTAGGTCTGGGCATCATCAACAGTCTAATCGTGTTAAGGAGAATTGCATGCTCTGAAAGTTGATGAGTTTGGAGGCTGGACTGGAATTGCACAGTGAAATAGAGTTTGCAGGGTTAGAGCGAGCGCATCTCTGCATTACCGAGTGACTTTTATTCAGACACACTGGGTTAGGAATATCAATCTCTTATGAGCCACATTTCTAGGGTTGATATATGAAAATGACATTGTGATTATCATTGATAGATACAGAGTCTAAGTGAAGATGACTCAGGTCAAAACATGGCAGATTTCATCACAATGCTAAACTACAAAATTTTGCCAGCTAATACGAAGAGACTGCACAACATCCGACTCTTAAAGGGAAACTCACATCAGTTAGCTTCTATCAGATACATAATTGCTTGTGCATTTGACTGAATATTAAAATGCATATAAGAAAACGTATTTAATTGTGGTACAAAACTGGCTTAATGTTTCTGATCTACTAATCTGGAGTTAAAGGGATATTTTTTAGAATAATTATTATATCTTTCTGTTAGATTAGGCAGAATATTAATATTTTACAATCACAATAATTTTAAAATAATGTTCCTGTATTTAGTTATTGCTGTTAAATACTGTGTTTTTTCCATCCTTCTCCAAACATAAATTGTAAAGTGGACGTAGCACTGAACCAGGGCAACAGCCCCTTAATTCTCAGGATTGGTGGGGATCCTGGCAGTCAGACCCCCACTGATCAGAAAGCGATGGCGTATCCTAGCATTAAAATTTTTTATCCTCCTTTAGTTGGCATCTGAGTTGGAGGGTCTGTTATACGTCTCCATTGCAGATTACGTAAAAAATGGCTGAATAAATTATAAAAACTATGGTGGAAACCCGATAACCCATTTCAGTCGTTGGGCGCTATTGGTGTCTGTCATGTGACGGATCCGTCATTTTCGTTGTTCTGCTCTTGTGACGGAACAGAAAAAAGGAAATTAAAAATGGTGATGTAAATTTAGCCTAAGTATTACTTTGTGGCTGAAGGGCGCCAAACTGAATATTTGCCTCTGGGAAAAAAGTCAAGTGTCATAGCTTTGAACATTAGTTGCAAATATCATAGCTGCAACTATAGAATTTCCTAATATAGTGAAAAGCGCCACATTAAAATGCCTTGACACAATATTGTGTTCTTTCTGCTTCATCTTTTCTCAATAGATCTATAAAAGAAAACAATAGCTGCCATCTAATCTGTATTCAAGCAATAAGACGACTGTTTGTTCTTGTGCATTAACCCAAGACACTGTATACAAATCATACCTTTCTAAAGAATTTCACTTTTTCATTATTTCTATTTTGTTATTGTCCTCAGGCAAATGCCATAAGTGATGCTATTATTTCATAGTAAATATGTACATATGTTTGAGATAACAATTATTCCCTGTGCTGTTGACCATTAGGTGCGCGTGTCCCACATTTCAAGTAGAATTGCTGCATATACTTAAAATTTCATTTTTTTCTGGTTCTTAAAATTTGTAGGTGACAAAGTTTTGAAGATGCTCAGTTCTTAGGAGCCAACCAAGTATGAAATTATCACCGAAAGATAAAAAAAGGGCAATGTACCGGAGCCTTGCGGGGACATAAAGTGTACACTTTTATTTTTCTAACTGGCACTTCTTGAAAACAAAGGGCATTTATCTTGTACATTTAATATCAATGTGGTTGACACACACACACACACACACACACACACACACACAAATACCATACCTCCCAACTTTCAAAGTATCACAAAGAGGGGCAACCAATGCGACGCACGCAGTGAGTCGTGGCAATTTTTTTTATTTTAAGCCACGCCTCTAAGCCCACAAAAAAAATTCCATATACACCCGATTAAGCCCAGACAGTATCATGCTCCCATAGTGCCTCCCACACACAGTATAATACCAAATAGCTGCCCCCACACAGTATAATGCCACCATACAGTATAATGCCCCCATAGCTGCCTCCATACAGTAAAATGTCCCCATAGCTGCCACCATACAATATACTGCCCCATAGATGCACCCATACAGTGTAAAGCCCACACAGCTACCCTCATACAGTATAATTCCCACACAGATTCTCCCATACAGTATAATGCCCATACAGATGCCCCTATGCAGTGTAATTGCCAAACAAATTCCCCCATACAGCATAATGCCCCATAGTTCCCCCATGCAGCATAATGCCCCATACAGTATAATGCCCACACAGATGCCCCCATACAGTATAATGCCCCCATAGCTGCCCCATATATTATAATGCCCCCATAGCTGCCCCATATATTAGAATGCCCCAAAGTTGCCACCATACAGCTTAATGCCCCCAAAGCAACCCCAAACGGCATAATGCCCCATAGCTGCCCCATTCAGTATAATGCCCCATGCAGATGCCCCAATACAGTATAATGCCCCCAAAGCTGCACCATACATTATAATGCGCCATAGCTGCCCCCATACAGCTTAACGGCTCCAAAGTTGCCCGCATACAGCTTAACGGCCCCAAAGTTGCCCCCATACAGCATAATGCCCCATAGCTGCCCCATACAGTATAATGCCCACCTAGCTGCCCCTAGTGTGAGTGTCCTTGTAGATAGTGACACAGTGCCCATGTAGATAGCACCAGTCTACCCTTTATATAGTGCCCCTATATAGTGCTACAGTGTCCATGTAAATAGTGCCACACCCCCCTTGAAGATAGTGACAGCCCCCTGTAGATCACGCCACTGGGACTCCCTCTAGAAGTGGAATCCCCAGCCAGAGCATAGGCCGGGGATTCCACTCCTAGAGGGAAGCCCTGATGTCACTGTCTGAGGCCGGATTCACATGAGCGTGTGCGTTTTGCGCACGCAAAAGGCACTTGACAGCTCTGTGTGTCAGCTCCGTATGATGCGCGGCTGCGTGCTTTTCGCGTAGCCGCCATCATTATGACACTCCGTTTGGATGTCTATAAACAGAAAAGAACTTGGTGCTTTTGTTTTCATTCATCCTTTTCACAGCTGTTGCGTGAATCACGCGCGTCCCACGGAAGTGCTTCTGTGTAGTGCGTGTGATTTTCACGCACCCATTGACTAATATAGGTCCGCGCGTTGCACGGACGTATATCCCGTTCGTTTGAATAAGCCCTGACTCTGGCCTGGGGTTTTGCTCCATCAGGAGCCCCTGAGGTCTATGTCCATATATGGACAGTGACCTCAGGGGTTTCCTCTAGGAGCGGAATCCCCGGCCAGATCATCGGCAACGGGGATTCCGCTAAAGGAGTAGCCATCGATGTCACTGTCCATATATGGACAGTGACGTCAAGGCCTTCCCCGATCGCAGTGCTTAAAGTCTCGCTGTGCCCGGGGAGTTCTGGGCGAGCGGAGGAGCTCCCTCTGCTCCTCCGCTCTGAACTAATTCTGAAGCAGGGAGCTGATGGTTCCCTGCTCCAGAATTGGGTTCAACTGTATCTGCGTCCTGAGGACGCAGATACAGTTGACAGCGGGACATACCCCCGGCCGACCAGGACAGTGGGACACCGGCTGGAGTCCGTAAATACACACATACATACTCACAGTCCCACACACATGTAATGTAGAGGTTTTGGGTGAGATGAACCACCCGCATGAATTTTGATGGTGCAGAAGAATATCAGGCGGACACAGTCCAAATGCAGCAATTTTATGGTTTGAAATATATACGCAGTTCAAAAAGCTTATGGTTACAGTCTCTAACACAGAGGACACAAACTTGAAAGGTGCAGACTTACGTACAATGCACATGGTAGTTGGCAGATTGGTGGCGGTTCTTTTCTTGCTGGCTCCACAATGGTCGTAAATCTTAGTCACAGTCTCTTGTAAGCAACTATTTACAGTGGTTGGCTATGGTGGATCCTCCTTTAAATACTCTGACACTCTCTGGCAGTAGCTTGTCAGCGCAATGCAGACAGTTAGCCTAGGTAGGGATGGGATGGTCCTTTCACACTGCACGATACCTCCTCGGGTCTCGGACACTCTCTTACTTGCGGTGGTCCTCTTTAGCGATTTAGTCATAGCTTACTCCAACCAACTCCTGTTCAGGATCGTGGCATTCAGCCTCTGTCAGTCTGTCTTTCAGGTCATGCGATGCTCCTTACACCACCGTGGCCTCAGACGCTCAGCTTCTGTTCACCTCAGAATATCTATGTCCCATTCTTGTCCTGTTCCACTCCTCTGCGTCACCACTTGCGACCGGGTCACTGACTGGTACCTCCTTCTTATGCCACAGTCATACGCCCAACAGCTTTTGCCACCAAGGACACTTTTGTAAACTCTGGTTTGCCCCGCCTCCTGATCGTGCGAGCTTGGCATTTCTACGCCTCCATGTTCCGTAAACTGCAGAGTTGAACTTCAATGGACCTGTAACTTTATTAATATCGTCCAGAGCTGCACCTCCCTGCTGCCAAGGGAGCACCACTACAGCCTGCCAGCAACAGCATCTTCAATATAATACTAACTTGAGGACCTGCACATTCTGATTATGTGACCACAGGTTCTATCTACATAACACAGCACAATTTCAAATACTATTGTAGTTTGGCCACTGGGGGGCGGAAACACACTAAAATGATATAGAACTGCTGCTAAGACTAATATTTACAGACAAATGCTTGGTCTTGAACCTGCTAAGAAATTAAATAAATCAAAGTACGGATGTAGCCAACTTTATCTTGACTCTGATTAGTGATATCACACATCCAAAGCCATTGAAAGGCAATTGAAAAAGTCAAATCAAAGTTTCTGGCCATTGTGTATTTAATGCTTTAAAAGTAAAAATAAAGATGGCTATATCTGTAAAGTCATATTAACTTTTGGCGCACCTTGCATCTCCTTCCGGGTTTAACTGATGCAGTCTTCGGCATCACACTGGTACTGGAACCTGAAACATAAGCATTTGTTCTTTATGTACGCATGGTGGTCTGGCCCATGGTACCCTTCAAGATCCATATTTACCAGGAAGTTTCTGAGGCACAGCATTTCTAAAGGGTGCGCTTTCCACGCCTTACACATTTACATAAACACACACACACACACACACACACACACACACGCAAATGCTAGAGTCACATGTAAACTACTTAAAAGGAATACTAAATGTAGAAAACACAAAAATAAAATCCCATTCTATTGATCCTATTCTGTCTCCTATTGTGAGAAATATATGTAAAAAAAATTCTAGATGTGCCTATTCTTCTGTTTATGGAGATTAACCCTTGCGTTCTCTGAAATATTTCTACAACACTGTTTATTTAAAGGGATTATCCAAGTTATAAAAAAATTGGCCAATGTGGAAGGGATGCAAAAAAAAAAAAAAAAAAGAGCCATTGCTCAACTCACGAATCCCCATTGTTCCAGTGCCGCCACTCCGTTCCTTCCCGCTGCTGTGTTTTGACATATATGCAGCGATGACGTGCGGCACAGGAGCATCGATCACGTGGGTATATGGGCACGTAATCGCTGCAACAATGTAAAAACACATCGGCGGGAAGGAACGAAGTGGCGGCACTGGACCGACGGGGATCCGTGAATTGAGCAATGGCTTATTTTTTTATTTTTTTTTCATCCCTCCTACCATGGCCAATTTTTTAAATAACTTGGAAACCCCCTTTAAAGAGGCTCTGTCACCAGATTATAATTGCCTTATCTCCTACATAATCTGATCGGCGCTGTAATGTAGATAACAGCAGTGCTTTTTATTTTGAAAAACGATAATTTTTTAGCAAGTTCTGAACAATTATAGATTTATGATAATTAGTTTCTTAATAGACAACTGGGTGTGTTTTTACTTTTTACCAACTGGGCGTCGTACAGAGAAGTGTATGACGCTGACCAATCAGCGTCATACACTTCATTGTTCCAGCCCAGCTTCTTTCACTGCACAATCACACTGTGCTGTGGATCATGCTGGGCTGGAACAATGAGAAGTGTAGGATGCGGATTGGTCAGTGTCATACACTTCTCTGTACAATGCCCAGTTGGTAAAAAGTAAAAAAAAACACGCCCAGTTATTTATTAAGAAACAAAATCTAAAATTGCTCATAACTTGCTCAAAAATGATCGTTTTTCAAAATAAAAACCACTGCTGTTATCTACATTACAGCGACAATCAGATTATGTAGGAGATAGGGCACTTATAATCTGGTGACAGAGCCTCTTTAAGGAACATGTAGAATATTCCACAGACTGCCAGTGGGCAAGTTTTTCTTCTATTTTCATATTCCTAAATTCTGGCACATATAGCAAACTTTTGCTCCTCCATTCTACTTCATAAACAAGGCACAATATATGGAATATGCTGTGTGTGCCCTGTTGGCTATGTTCACAACTTCGTTGTGGTTTCTATTGATAATGAAAGCCACAACGCTGTGATGGATCAGTCGCACAATGGACACAAGCGGCGATAGATCCCATTGACTTTGTAGATGTAAACATTGCTATACTCTCCTAAATTTCACATGGCACAGAAAGAGGAAAAAGGGTGCCTTTACAATTGAAAATTCGGTCCATGCTGTAACGACAGCTAGAACAAAAGAAGTTCACACTAACAAGACTTTAATGTGTTTCCCCCATTACATGTGACCAGCTTTACAACATAATTAAGGGGGTTGTCCAGGATTAGAAAAAATATTTAACTTTTTTTCAAAAACAGCTCCACTCAAGTGAATGGGGCTAAGTTGCACTACCAGACAAAGCCAATGGACAGGAGTGGCGCGGTTTCTGGAAGAAAACTGACTCTTTTTCTAATCCCAAACAACCCCTTTATTTATCCAGCAAATTCTTATTTTCTAAAATGCCATACCTGTTTTAAACAGGGGAGATATGATTATATTCTTTGAAGCATGTGTATATTAAGGTTGTAAATATGACAGAAAACAACAATATGATCTGGTAGGACTTTGGCGCTTGCTATCCACCTTCTCTGTATATAATGATCAGAACAAACACTGCAGCTGCCTCCATCTCTCTCCTCACAGATGTGACTGACAGAGCGGCAGTACATGATCAGATGAACACATGAAAGGCACTGGACTACAGTCCCAGACACAGAAACGACATATTTTTCAGCATGAATGTACGAGGTCAGATATCGCCTTGAGCTTCTAATGTCTCCAGCTCAACCATATAGTAAATATCGTACACAGCAGTGATTTTTAGGATATTGGCTTTTGTAAGTAGCTGTCTATCTCTTGTAGTGGGATTCAGCTAGAATAGAGCCAATATATCTGTTTAGTGTAACCGCCATGTATTCTACTACAAGCAGCAGCACACACTGCAATAGAGACCATACTAATGATACATGGCATAGATGCAAGCAACCCTTTTCCGACATCCGCCGTATATATATGACATATAGACAGGCGTGATGACGTCACTACATCGCGCCTGTCTGCACTGAGCCACTTATGGCAGAGTGAATGCTGGAGCGATGCTCCAGCATTCAACCCAACTGAATCTGCGTCCTGCGGACGCAGGTTCAGTTGGAAGCGGGACAAGCGCGGTCAGCGCTGTGTGGCAACGGGGTCCCTGCGGGCCCTCAGGCTTAGGGGTCCGGTCGCAACAGTGACCGTTGCGACCCCTATGGCAACACCACTCTCCGCAGCTAGAGCGCTGCATAGTTTTTTAAGATTATGTGCTGTTTGGGCGGCCATGGGCCCCCTGGGAGCCTTGGGCCCTGGGTGGCCACCCAAACCGCCCATATGATGATCCGCCATTGGGTGTCAGAAAGATTTTAGGGAATGTAGATGTTTTTGTTTTTCTGAGTCATGGTTGAATGGCAGTGTCCCGGACTCCACAATGTCTATACCCGGATTTCATTTGTTAAGAGCGGATAGGGATGCTAAACCAAGTGAGAAATAAAAAGGGGGTGGTTTAGTGTTTTATATTAATACAAAGTGGTGCCACCAGGGGCATGTGATGGTGCGGGTGCAACACTGTTGTCGTAATGTGGAGATTTTAGCCGCTACACTGCGCCCGTATTACCTGCCGCGTGAATTTACAATTGTGGCTATAATCTGTGTATACATGCCGCTGTCAGGAGATAGGGTGGTGGCTTGTGAGGTGTTGGCAAACTCAGTGGCGCTTATTCAAACAAAACACCCAGTGGGTTTTATAATTATCTCTGGGGATTTTAGTCAGGTAAATGTTGGACCATTTTTGCCTAAATTTAAACAGTTATTGCAGTGCCCTATTCGAGGGATAAATAAATTGGATCTTCTGTATACTAATGTTGCGGGTTCCTATGTTTCAACAGCTCTGCCGCCTCAAGGGAGATCGGCTCACAACTTGGTCTTGTTGCGCCCGGGAGTATAAACCGGTTGTTTTAAAATCTAAAGCAAAATTGAAAAATTTGCAAATATGGAGTAAGGAGGCTGAGGAAGAATTGATAGTGTGTTTTTTAAACAGATTGGGACGTACTGTGCGGGCCAGAGAGCGGGAATATTAATGAAATGGTGGATGTGGTTTCGGAGTATATTAGATTACAGGATTGAAATTGCAGTGTGAAAATGTGGATGGTAATATAGTTAGGGCTAACGAATTTAATTAATTCTTTAATATATTTAATGATGTAGGTGTACAGGCGTGGGACGTGTCCCACAGAGTTGATTATGGGGGATTAAGGTGTATACAACGACCTATTGAAATGTCGGATGATGGGGGTGATCTCTCGTTAGTGATTACGGCAGACGAGGTCACTAGAGAATTGAGTAGGTTAAATGTGAAGAAAGTGTCCGGACCGGACCAGATATGTTGTAAGGTGTTGAAGATTTGTGCAGGTCAGTTAGGAGAAACTTTGGCTAAACTATATAACATGAACAGAACTTTGCACATTGTCCCAGTTTGGGGGAAGACTTCATGGATTGTATCGGTGCTTAAAAAAAAGTAGCCATGGTGAATTAAATAACTATCATCCAGTAGCCCTATTTAGCAACGTTAGTCAGTCAACATCTTGACCCACTACAATTCGCTTATCGCCCTGGAATGGGGGGGGGGGGGGGTTGAGGATGCAGTAAATTATTTATTACACAGGGTATACTCGCATCTGTAAGCACCGGGAAATTCAGTTAGAATTTCCTTCTTCGATTTCTCAAGTGCATTTAACGCTATTAGACCATGTCTGTTAATGGAAAAACTACTGAATTGGTGAATCTAAGAGGGTATTGTGAGCTGGGTGTTTGACTATTTGTCCGCTAGGACGCCGTGTGTTAGACTAGGGACAACTATGTCAGTGCCGCTGCTGAGTAATGTGGGTGCACCACAGGGTACAGTGCTTGCACCATTCCTCTGAAATATACACCTCTGATTTCCAATATAAGTCTGTCACCTGCCATATGCAAAAATATTCAGACAATTTGGTGATTGTTGGGTGTATTACGAACGGAGATGATCTAGAATAGAGGGAGCAAGTGAAAAATGTTTGTGAATGTTCAGCGGCAAATTCGCTAATATTGAACGTTAGTAAAACTCAGGAGATGATTAAATGATGTCTAGTACAGAGATAATAAATACAATGATGTCTAGTACGGAGATAATGAACAGTGATGTCACAGTACAGAGATAATGAACACAATGATGTCACAGTACAGAGATAATGAACACAATGATGTCACAGTACAGAGATAATGAACACAATGATGTCACAGTACAGAGATAATGAACACAATGATGTCACAGTACAGAGATAATGAACACAATGATGTCACAGTACAGAGATAATTAACACAATGATGTCACAGTACAGAAAGAATGAACAGAGATAATAAATACAATGATGTCACAGTACAGAGATAATGAACACAATGATGTCACAGTACAGAGATAATGAACACAATGATGTCACAGTACAGAGATAATGAACACAATGATGTCACAGTACAGAGATAATGAACACAATGATGTCACAGTACAGAGATAATGAACACAATGATGTCACAGTACAGAGATAATGAACACAATGATGTCACAGTACAGAGATAATGAACACAGTGGTGTCAAAGTACAGAGATAATTAACACAATGATGCCACAGTACAGAAAGAATGAACACAGTGGTGTCAAAATACAGATATAACAAATACAGTGATTTCATAGTACAAGTATAATAAATACAGTAAGGTTTTATTATAAAAAAAAATGCCCTTTACAAATTTTGACAGTGCCGGATACCTGCTTTTGTAAAATGATCTATGCTTGTAGGGCTGATTTCAGAGGACTGTAATAAGGCTGTATTCTAATATCTGTATTAGGGCTGAAAGACTCGGAAGTGGCTCTGGGTCTTGCAGCCTTAACGCATACATTTTTCTGGCATTTTTAAAGTTCTATAGCGAAGCCTATAGAGAAAAAAACGCCAAAAAAGCGATACCCAGAGCATTGAAAAAAACACCACTGAACCCTAAGGCTATGTTCACATGGGGTATTTTGCCGAGTTTTTTGACGCGGAAACCGCGTCGCAAAACTCTGCAAAAACGGCCCGAGAACGCCTCCCATTGATTTCAATGGGAGGCGTCGGCGTCTTTTTCCCGCGAGTAGTAAAACTGCCTCGCGGGAAAAAGAAGCGACATGCCCTATCTTCGGGCGCTTCCGCCTCTGACCTCCCATTGACTTCAATGGGAGGCAGGAGAAAGCGTATTTCTCGCTGTTTTATGCCCGCGGCGCTCAATGGCCGCGGGCGAAAAACGGCGGGATAATTGCCGCGAAAATCGGCGTGCAGGGAGAGGAATATCTGCCTCAAAGTTCCAAACGGAATTTTGAGGCAGATATTCCTCCCCCAAAATACTCCGTGTGAACATAGCCTAATAGGCTTCAAAACCTGATTAAACACTGTGTGTGACTCCAGCTTATTACAGACATTATAATGCATGAGCCTGGCCTTAGATTGTATTCTTCTCCTACAGATGTAACAGAGCTAATTTTATCACTTAATAAAACTCATTCTGATATTACAATGTATTATCTGCGGTTTTCCATGGAGTCGCAGGCAAACAAATTGATTTATCTTAAAGGGATATTCTTGATTCTGCAACCGTCATTGCTTATTTACAGATGATAAATATCTGTTTATGGCATGGCTGGTTACATGGGATAGGTCTGGTAACTGTATTGTTATGGGCGGTAAACCATTGAAGGTTACCCTTCAATGACTACAAGCAGAGTTCTTGAATACTGTGAGGAATTAATACAAAATGTATAGCAAAAAACAGACAATTTTTTGTATGATACAATCAATACACTTTTTTTATGCAGAAACGGCCATACCCCTTTAAGTCTAGTAAGTTTTCACAATGCACAAAAAAAAGCTCAACTCAGCCACATATGTATTTTGGGACAATTCGTCACTGCTCATTGTCAAGCAACTGTTT
Source organism: Rhinoderma darwinii (assembly GCF_050947455.1). Taxonomy (NCBI): domain Eukaryota; kingdom Metazoa; phylum Chordata; class Amphibia; order Anura; family Rhinodermatidae; genus Rhinoderma; species Rhinoderma darwinii. Next base: position 98,051,134 of record NC_134694.1, read on the forward strand.
GAATACAGGGAATGAACAGGGTCTCGGGTGGGGAAGGAAAAAAATAATAATTGGGTGTCTCCCATGAATTCCAGGTGAGTTAACATGTATGACTTAGGCCGGGTTCCCACGTAGCATAAACGCTGCGGAATTTCCGCAACGAAATTCCACAGCATTTACAGTAGCAGCAAAGTGGATGAGATTTAGAAAATCTCATGCCCCACACTGTGGGAAAAAAACGCAGCGTAAATGTTAATAAATTGACCTGCGGTGCAAAATTTAAATCCGCAGCATGTCAATTTATGCTGTGTTTTTGTTGATTTTCTGTTGCGGGTTCTCCCCCAAAGAATTCAATGCTGATGCAAAACCCACAACAGAAAGCCAAGTGTTGCGACGTTTTGCATCGTATTTGCAGCGATTCCGCCCAAAAAAATCGCAAGTCCGGAAAATAATAAATCATACTTACCCAGAGCTCCCTCCTTCTTCCTGAAGTCCGGCCTCCTGGGATGATGTTTCATCCCATGTGACCACTGAAGCCAATCACAGGCTGCAACGTAACATGGCCTGCTACGTCATCTTAGGAGGCCGGAGCGGACGTCAAAGGAGGGAGGGGGTAAGTATGAGCGCTTTTGAAGGCAGTGGAAATTCCATCCGAAAAACCGCACCACAATGTGGAATGTGCTGCGGGTTCCAGGTCGGATACACTGCGCAGTTTTACGCAGCGTATCTGACCCGTGGTAACCTGGCCTTATGGTCATTTCCCTACCAATAAGTGTTTCGTTTTTCCTGTGATCCCATATAATGGCGTCCTACAAATGTTATATATCATCTGAAAACATTTTCTGGAAAATATTTTCCAAGGAACCTTGAAAGTGTCTATTACTGTCACTCTTCAGGAAAAATGACAACCCCATACTGCGGTGTGTCACTCAATTACAGTATGCAAGACTCTCATCAGCTTCTCTAAAATACAGTGCATACTCATGGGGATTCTCTTAGAGATAACATTAAAGGAAATTATATAATACTATGAAAAATACTATGAAAAATTTATTCTGGCTTTTTCATATTGGAGATGGTGATGCTGAAATGTACTATGACTGGGAATTATTTTCTTTGTAATTTGCCTTATAATTTAAGTGTGCGTGCATCTTTGTAATATTTCTATACCAAGGTTCCTCCTATTTCCACTGATTAGGTAACAAATGTAATTTGCTCTGTAGAACTTTAGACAATTAGTTGTCACAACAGTATTTAAAGGGGTTGTCTGTTTTGTACAATCCTTTTTTGGTAGAAGGGTCCCCCGATGATAAACTAATCACAGACTGTACTGCTGCTGGGGCATCAATCAGCTGCAATTTGTGGGGGAACCTGGACGCAAGTGTTTAGTTTCCCTGCAGCACCTCCGCAGGGGAAGCAAAGTATTACAAATTACATTGAAATCAATATACTGTCCATGCAATAGAGAGGCATGTTGGGTCCCTGCCCAAAATAACTGCTTTTTCCCTTCTTTCTCTTCCTCTACTATTTTTTATTAATTCAGGGGTGGAATCGCTAGTGCCCTAATTGCCTGTCTGACTAAAATAATAAAAATACCTTGCTCACCTCTCCTGGTCTCCCGTAGCGTCACAACCCTGTGATTGACTGAAGCGGTCACATGGGACAAACTTGCATCATCCCAGGAGGCCGCCAGGGATACACAGCAGAGGATACATGGGACAAAACTGCGTCATCTCAGGAGGATACCAGGGACGGGTTACTATGGAAAACCATGCGAGCATGGTATTTTTTTAATCCTCTTCTCCCCTCTTCCTTTATCGAATCTGTAAAATGATGGCTGGCGGCCGCTATTCTGCCAATTTATGCGCTGCAAACAACAAATCCAAAACTTTTCAGACCGAATTCGATTAGTTTAGATGTTCTGTGACGTTTTAATCCTTCTACAACAAGCAACTTTTTTACTTTGACTGACACATGCTCTTGTGTGTACAAAACCATTGTGTAGCCTAGACAAATAAGCACAGTTGAAAAACACTCCAGTATGGGGCCAGAGTCATCCAGCATTGTAAGAATTATGCTTTGTCCATACACAAAGACATGTCCAAAAGGTAGGCGGCAAAATATCTCACAGGGTGCGTTGTAAAATTGACATTATTTGTACTTTCAGCTTTGTAGGTATTTTATGTGAGCTAAAGATTTCTTAGTACTTGCAAACAGAATACAAAAGATAAAACAACAGAAAATATTTAGTTTTGATCATAGCTTGATGTAAAAAAACATTATTCAAAAACAGGGCTAAGAAGAAAATTACCTGAATCAATTTTGTAGACCACAGTGTGGGAGGAGAGCTTATCTCTGGTAACACATGGCTATGTTCCATATGAGTTGTAGATTTTAGTACAACGCTTGTATTTTTCTCTTTTACCTGCTATGTGTCACATAAATAATAGTCCCTTTATTATATATTATAAGACTAATAGGCATTATCAAGGACTTCTTTGGCCCTATAAAGATATGATTGTGGGTGCTGACTATGCTAATGGTTACATAAAGAAATATTAGTGTTTTATAATTATATATTAAATGCATAGTAACGATATTACCTACTATTACAATTCTATCTTTTCTTAAATTCTCACTTTTTGCAATTTACAATCCCTTATTTTGTACTAACACTACACTCCAACAAGGAAGCAAAGAAAAATGAGGATTTCCAGAAAAGCTCTGCTGATATCCAATGGGCCAATGGATCAAAGTTATTATTAAACTGAATAGATAAATTAATAAAATGCATAGATGATGTGACTACACGTTTCAACACCGGTCTGGAGCCTTCATCAGGCCATAACACACAGGGAAATGAGCACACTCATATATGTATACACATTAAAAAAAAAACTCCAAAAGTGGTGAGTCATGGACACTCTGATGTCATTCAAAGGTTCAAAGGTTTCAACCTTGACAGACAGCTGGGAATTTTTCAAAATAATTATATATCAGAATAGGAGTATTCCTAGGGAAAGGATCGTTACGATGAGAGAAATTATATCAATCTATAGTGGTGTAATGGTGTATAGCGCACTATACAACGATTCATAGGAGGCAGAAAAAAATATCGAAGGATAGTTAAAACACAGATGACGTATAGAAGAGCCATGACACTACGTAACACTCTGACACCGAGTAGGCTAAATCTGCAGCGAGAAGAATGTTCCCCACCCCATCAGGCTCATATAGGTGCGGAAAACAAATGTCTCCGTTGCAATAACATCTCCCACAATACACATACTTTTTTGTCAAAAGCAACCGGGGAGGCATTTAATATTAATATATGCCTTAACTGTAGCAGCGATTTTGTGATTTATATTATTCAGTGCCCTTGTGGACTCCAATACGTAGGTCACACAATACAGGCCCTACGGACATGTACCAATAAAAATAGGTCTAACATTAATTTCTGTTACTTGAAACATGGAGTCTCTCGCCATTTTGCAATGCACCATAATTGTAAAAGCGATGGTCTGACAGTTACTCAATAGAACAAATCGCCAATACTGTGCCAAGTGACGTAGTTATAGGGGTCGCAGCGGTTGAAGTTGCGATTGGGCCCCTAAGCCCAGGGGCCCACGTTGCCATACAGCACGCTGATTAAATAAATTTTCTGTGCCGTGAAGCCGGCACTTCTTGGTTACGGTGACATTAAATCACAGCCCCCCCTCCTCTCTCCACCGCAAACTGTACAATACAACACAATACACTACAAACTGTGGGTCGCGTCCCCCTGGAGGTCGTGTGTAGACCTCCGGGGGGGAGGGGGTCGTGAGTCACTCACCAAAGTCCCTGTTCCATTCAATGCTGGAGCAAGGAGCTGACGCTTCCTTGCTCCAGCGCTCACTACGCCCTGAGCGGCTCGACTCAGGCAGGCGCAATGTAGTGACGTCATCGCGCCAGTCTGCGCCGAGTCATTCATAGCACAGGCTAGAGGAGGAGGAGGAGGAGGAGGAGGAGGAGAAGGATCCTCCACCCAGCATGGGAATGGAGATAGGTAAGTAATTATGTTATTTTTCTATAATGCACATATGGAGGCATTATACTGTATGAAGAGTTGATATGGCGGGGGGTATTGTACTGTATGGGGGTGCTGATGTGGCGGGGGTATTATACTGTATGGGGGCTGATAAGGTGTGGGGGCATTATACTGTATGGGAAGCTCATTTGGGGGGAATTATACTGTATGGGGAGCCGATATGGGGGCATTATACTGTATGGAGAACTGATATGGAGGGCATTATACTGTATGGAGGGCACTATACTGTATGGCAGCAGCTATATGAGGCATTATACTGTGGTAGCTGATATGGGGATCATTATAATATATAGGGCAGTTATGGGGGGCATTATACTTTGTGGGGGATGCTATGGGAGCATTTTACAGTGTGGGGGCATTATACTATGGGGGCTGTTGGGCAAGGCGGCTGGGCATAGGCGCGTGCAGGGGTCTGGTGGTGGTGGTGTTGGGGAGGGGTAGGGGGGCCCAAGCTAAATTCTTCCACCCGGTCCCATGAGCCTTTAGCTATGCCCCTGACTCTGCCTAATATATTCCAAAAGTTGAGAAAAAGAGAGAACTATTGAATTTATAAATTATCCATGTTACAATCGAATGGTCTGAATGATATTATAGAGACTAACCTATGAGGTGCCTTTGGTAGGATTGGTCTCTACACTTATGTTAGCCCTCATTTTTGGCATTTTACTTTTTAGGCTTTTTCCTCTTCATTTTTTCTCTTGTTTGTTTTTTTACTTTGTTTGTTTTGTTTTTTCTTCCAGGTTTTTTAGTTTATTGTTTTTGTTTTTTTGTCTTTGTTTTTGTTTTGCTGTGTGTTTGGTTTAGCAGGATACTATGAGTCCTGCTTGCGCACTATGATATTAATCTCGCTAGACCAATAATTTCTCTAGAGTGTTTTAATTATCCTCCATTTTTTTTTTTACTGCCTCCTATGAATCGTTGTATAGTGCGCTATACACCATTATAGATTGATATAATTTCTCTCATGGTAACAGTACTTTCCCTAGGAATACTCCTATTCTGATATATAATTATTTTGGAAATTCCCCTTCTTTTCTTTGTTTCTTTGTTGGAGTGTATTCTTGATATTTAGCGGAGGTGATTCATCACCACCAACCGGTCGGGGATAGCAGCACTTACTGTCCAAACACACACACACACACTAGTGTTCTACATAGCATGTACAACCAGACAAGGTGAGCGCTTATAATCCCTAAACGTTCACGTATAAACCTGTTGGATATATTGCACGATGTGGCGCCCCATGTCGCTCTTTTTTCTCCTCTAGATACTATTATTTTGCACTAAAGCATCTTACCACTGATGGTAGCAAATACCGTTACATTGTTTTGAACTACGCATCCCAAAATTGTTAAGATCCATCATTTGAATCAGCTTTGGCTGTATTATACAGAGATTGTCTGGGCACTGTAGGACCAATACTACTGCTACAAGCTGCACTTAACCTCACTTCTAACAAGGCACAACTGTCATATGAGAGTCTTGCTCCAGCATAAGTCAAGCCAGATCTTGCCTAGAACACAACAGTAACATGACGTAACATAATAAGCAACTCACATACATAGAAAAGTTAGGTGACTGGGTAGAAGTGCACGCAGATCTACAGGAGAGGTTTATTTCTTGACACTTTCGGTGGCTTCAATGCAAATATTGTTTACTTTGTAAAATATTTTTTAGTTATCGATGTTTGAACATGAAAATACAATCTCTTAACTGCATGACTAATAATGTTACATCTGCTTTAGACCCAATATTTTCATAAATTCTATTCATAATATTTTTTACATTTTACGATATTGTACTTTTATGTTTAAAAAGAATAATGACCAGCCTATTTTAAATCTTAATGACCAAACCTTTTTTTACGTTTTTCCATCGTCTCAATCAAAGAGCTATAACTTTTTTATTTTTGTGTCGACATAGCTGTATAAGGTCTTGTTTTTTGTGGGACAAGTTGTATTTTTTAATAGCAACATTTTGGGGTACATATAATTTATTGATTAACTTTTATTAACTTTTATTGGTGGGGGGAATAGAAAAAAACCAGACATTTCACCATCCTTTTTTGCTTCCTAAATCTACGCCATTTACCGAGTGGCATTAATAACACAATAACTTTATTCAGTGGGTTGTTACAATTGCAATGATACCAAATTTGTGTAGATTTTGTATGTTTTACTACTATTACACAGTAAAAACAAATTTTTTTCAAAATTATTTGCGTTTGTGTCTCCATATTTGAAGAGTCATAACTTTTTTATTTTTCTGCCGATGCAGTTATATGAGGGCTTTTGTTTTGCGGGATGACTTTTAGTTTTTATTGGTACCATTTTGGATTAGATGCGACATTTTGATCACTTTTTATCACATTTGATTTAGCAGGATTCACGAAAAACAGCAATTTTTCCATTATTTTTTACGGTGTTCACCATGCAGGTTAAATAATGTAATAGCTTTATAGTCGGGGTCGTTACGGACGCGGCGATACCAAATATGTGTAACGTTTTCACTTTAATTTGTTTTTTTTTTAATAGTAAAGCATTTTGTCGGACAGGCATCTGCTAGGCCATGCTTCGGTCTCTTCTTCTGGCCTCCCGATTGACACTTAAAGGGGAACATGTAAGAATTAACTATGGAAGTGGTGACAGATTTCCTTTTATAGAATAGCTGAAAACATTCAAAATTAAAATATTCAGAAAAACACATTGTGGTGCCTAAAGGAGCATTTCAACTTGAACGTGCTATGAACATCTGCATTTGGGAATATGGGAATTTATACATCATTCTACAGGGTTATAACGATAATTTGCTACTTTTCTGAGTATTTGCAGAACCTAAGCTTGTGACACTATAATAAAGTAATGGATACATGACAATCACCCTAAAACTGCCATTGGAAACCCACAGGTCCCACATCTACTGGTTCCAACAGAGAATCTCCAGAGACCTGGCTCTTAGCTTTGATAAAATTTGGTGGAGGCCCCTGGCGAATATATTGAGTGGGTACCTCTGGGAAATAGAGTTTAACTCTAAAAACGTACAAATCATTCATGTACTGTACATATACTAAACGATTTCTCAATAGAGGAAACACCGCTAAGTGTGAGGACGAAACTGGGAGAAGGGCATAATGATCCACACTTCCGTACATTGCTAAAATAATACTGTCATGCAGTGTCCAAATAAAACCACCATACAGCACAAAATATTACTGCCATGTAATGATAGGGACCGGCATTTGCCGACTGGAACATTTTCAGCAGGTGCGAGTGGGTGAGGGCATACAGAATTTTTTTCTATATCAGAAACGAATGGTGGAGCAACATTTTATCTGAATCTCAATTCAGCAAAAAAAAGGTAGTTTTACCTTTAGCTTCTGATAAGGTAATTCAGAAGAGGCAACTAATATGGCTGCTTTCTAACGTATGATTTACTAATATATGAAGCTTGAGATGTAAGTCAATGAGGAAGAGAAAAATATATGAGACCTGATACAGCTACTATAAACACACTTTCAGCACAACCAACTGTAAATAATGTATGTTCTATTGGATATACACATAAATATATTAATCCATGAAACAAAAATACAAACAAAAAAAAGGTCAGTGCATCATAACTAAATGAAAAATGTGCAGGTGCAAGTACGCTGTGACTGCAAACATTACATGTAAGGAAAAAAAAAACATTGCAACAGCACTCTGTGCATGCTAAGACTACCTATACACTATATATAAATAAATATGCATTACTGCTCTGTTTACTTACAAAAGTGAGGTTCTTAGCTCACATTTTGATCAAATTGTGTGAGCCCACCTGCCATGACAAGGCAACCTTTTTCAAGTGGGTATACACGTGGGAATATACACGTGGGAAGGTAGGAACCAGCTTTCCTCTAATTAAAATCACCCTTGGGCAGAATGGGAGGAGTGCAAAAACAAAAATGGAGGCAGTCACCACCCCCATATACAACATACTTTTGTAAGTAAGTGTAACAGTAATGCATATATATATATATATACATATATAAATATGCATTACTGCTACAGTTACTTACAAAAGTATGTTGTATATGGGGGTGGTGACTGCCTCCATTTTTGTTTTTGCACTCCTCCCATTCTGCCCAAGGGTGATTTTAATTAGAGGAAAGCTGGTTCCTACCTACCCCGAGTATATTCTGACCCAGAACAGAGGTGTATTTTTAGGTTAGGTACGCACTTGAAAAAGGTCGCCTTGTCATGGCAGATGGGCTCACACAATTTGATCAAAATGTGAGTTAAGAACCTCACTTTTGTAAGTAAACAGAGCAGTAATGCATATTTATTTATATATAGTGTATAGGTAGTCTTAGCATGCACAGAGTACTATGTATTCATCCATTTGTTAACCAGACTGTCACGCTGTTAGGCTGGGTTCACACGACCTATTTTCAGACGTAAACGAGGCGTATTATGCCTCGTTTTACGTCTGAAAATAGGGCTGCAATACGTCGGCAAACATCTGCCCATTCATTTGAAGGGGTTTGCCGACGTACTGTGCAGACAGCCTGTAATTTACGCGTCGTCGTTTGACAGCTGTCAAACGACGACGCGTAAATGGACTGCCTCGGCAAAGAAATGCAGGGCACTTCTTTGCCACGTAATTTGAGCTGTTCTTCATTGAACTCAATGAAGCACAGCTCAAGATTTACGAGCGTCTCAGACGGCTCGCAAAATGCGAGGAGGAGCATTAACGTGTGAAACGAGGCAGCTGTTAACAGTCTGTCTTTTCACACGTAAATGCCTCTCATCGTGTGAACATACCCTCACATGACCTATTGATCTAGTACTTTTATCTCTACAAAATACCTTCTCCTTAACCTTTTTAAAATCAATAAATGTCAATTTCCATTTGCTCTCATCTTTCTATTTCTCGTATCAAGAGACCTAAAGATGGCGCATAAGGAAAGCGGAAGTGAACTGGTTTTACATAAACATAAATTGAGGGGGTTATGCGGGGACCAAAAAGTATTAACAGTATACTCACGGCAGCAGGGCCACCATCAAGAATTTCAGGGCCCCATACAGCTAAATTTTCTGGGCCCCCCTTTTACTGCTCGCGGGAAAAAGACGCCGACGCCTCCCATTGAAATCAATGGGAGGCATTTTCGGCCCGTTTTTGACGAGTTTTGCGACGCAGTTTCTGCGTCAAAAAACTCGTCAAAATACTCCATGTGAACATAGCCTTACACGTATAAATTCCCTGCGAGTGGTGCAGCACCCCAGCCTACAGTATAATGACATTCTGCAGCTTTCTGTCTTCCTGCTTCAGTTCCTCATGATTTTCAAGATCTCTGCCTGCTGTCTGTGAATGAGAAGATTAAAACCAGTCCTGGCTTATTACTTTCACAGCTGATGGTCTTGTTACAATGTATCAGTGTAGATAAGAGCCATCTGCCTGGAGTTCAGCACAGGAGAGGGGTTTGTGCTGTTGCTGCGTTTAGCTCACAGATGATTGACTGATACATTGTAACAAACTTTCTTATATACAACTTTAACGCCATACAGCCCCCACTGTAGATAACGCCCTACAGCCCTGTATGGCGTTCTCTACAGAGGGGGGCTGCATGGCGTTCTCTACAGAGGGGGGCTGCATGGCGTTCTCTACAGAGGGGGGCTGCATGGCGCCCTCTACAGAGGGGGGCTGCATGTCGCCCTCTACAGAGGGGGGCTGCATGTCGCCCTCTACAGAGGGGGGCTGCATGGCGCCCTCTACAGAGGGGGGCTGGTGTATGGCGTTCTCTACGGGGGGGGGGGGGGGGGGGTGTATGGCGTTACCTACAGGGGGGACTCTGTATGGCGTTACCTACAGGGGGGACTCTGTATGGCGTTACCTACAGGGGGGACTCTGTATGGCGTTACCTACAGGGGGGACTCTGTATGGCGTTACCTACAGGGGGGACTCTGTATGGCGTTACCTACAGGGGGGACTCTGTATGGCGTTACCTACAGGGGGGACTCTGTATGGCGTTACCTACAGGGGGGACTCTGTATGGCGTTACCTACAGGGGGGACTCTGTATGGCGTTACCTACAGGGGGGACTCTGTATGGCGTTACCTACAGGGGGGACTCTGTATGGCGTTACCTACAGGGGGGACTCTGTATGGCGTTACCTACAGGGGGGACTCTGTATGGCGTTATCTACAGGGGGGACTCTGTATGGCGTTATCTACAGGGGGGACTCTGTATGGCGTTATCTACAGGGGGGACTCTGTATGGCGTTATCTACAGGGGGGACTCTGTATGGCGTTATCTACAGGGGGGACTCTGTATGGCGTTATCTACAGGGGGGACTCTGTATGGCGTTATCTACAGGGGGGACTCTGTATGGCGTTATCTACAGGGGGGACTCTGTATGGCGTTATCTACAGGGGGGACTCTGTATGGCGTTACCTACAGGGGGGACTCTGTATGGCGTTACCTACAGGGGGGACTCTGTATGGCGTTACCTACAGGGGGGACTCTGTATGGCGTTACCTACAGGGGGGACTCTGTATGGCGTTACCTACAGGGGGGACTCTGTATGGCGTTATCTACAGGGGGGACTCTGTATGGCGTTATCTACAGGGGGGACTCTGTATGGCGTTATCTACAGGGGGGACTCTGTATGGCGTTATCTACAGGGGGGACTCTGTATGGCGTTATCTACAGGGGGGACTCTGTATGGCGTTATCTACAGGGGGGACTCTGTATGGCGTTATCTACAGGGGGGACTCTGTATGGCGTTATCTACAGGGGGGACTCTGTATGGCGTTATCTACAGGGGGGACTCTGTATGGCGTTATCTACAGGGGGGACTCTGTATGGCGTTATCTACAGGGGGGACTCTGTATGGCGTTATCTACAGGGGGGACTCTGTATGGCGTTATCTACAGGGGGGACTCTGTATGGCGTTATCTACAGGGGGGACTCTGTATGGCGTTATCTACAGGGGGGACTCTGTATGGCGTTATCTACAGGGGGGACTCTGTATGGCGTTATCTACAGGGGGGACTCTGTATGGCGTTATCTACAGGGGGGACTCTGTATGGCGTTATCTACAGGGGGGACTCTGTATGGCGTTATCTACAGGGGGGACTCTGTATGGCGTTATCTACAGGGGGGACTCTGTATGGCGTTATCTACAGGGGGGACTCTGTATGGCGTTATCTACAGGGGGGACTCTGTATGGCGTTATCTACAGGGGGGACTCTGTATGGCGTTATCTACAGGGGGGACTCTGTATGGCGTTATCTACAGGGGGGACTCTGTATGGCGTTATCTACAGGGGGGACTCTGTATGGCGTTATCTACAGGGGGGACTCTGTATGGCGTTATCTACAGGGGGGACTCTGTATGGCGTTATCTACAGGGGGGACTCTGTATGGCGTTATCTACAGGGGGGACTCTGTATGGCGTTATCTACAGGGGGGACTCTGTATGGCGTTATCTACAGGGGGGACTCTGTATGGCGTTATCTACAGGGGGGACTCTGTATGGCGTTATCTACAGGGGGGACTCTGTATGGCGTTATCTACAGGGGGGACTCTGTATGGCGTTATCTACAGTGGGAGCTGTATGGCACGAAGCCAAACAGCCCCCCTGTAGGTAACGCTATACTGCCCTCCCCTGTAGGTATCGCTATACAGCCCCCCCTGTAGGTAACACCGTGCAGCCCCAACCCCCCCAAAAAAATCTGACCTACAGTGTGTCCTACAAAAGACATGTATCCCCTCTCCACAGGATAGGGGATACATGTGTGATCGCTGGCAGCGATAGGGAGAACGGGAGACCGAAAGTCCCCCGAAGTTCTCCATGACTAACCTCTGACTTCCGGCGTCTGCGCAGCTCAATAAAAATGAAAGGAGCGCTGGTCACGCATGCGCAGAAGCGCGACCGGCGCTCCATTCATTTCTACGGAGCTGCCGACACAGATCCCGGAAGTCCGAGGTTTTTGATGGAGAACTTCAGGTGACTTTCAGTCCCCCGTTCTCCCTATCGCTGCCAGCGATCACACATGTATCCCCTATCCTGTGGAGAGGGGATACATGTCTTTTGTTTAATGGCAGAGGGGGGAGATACCTCCCTGCTCTGCAATAGTGTTCAGTGGCGTCGCGCTGTAGCAGCCATAGTGGCTGCTAGCGGAGCCTCCGGCCATGGTGGGGGCCCGTGCCGGCGGGCGACACGGGCCCCCTCATGCCGCGGGCCCCCGGCGGTAGTTACGCCACTGGCTGGGCCCCTTACAGAAGTACCCCTAATACCCCCCTGATGGCGGCCCTGCTCTGCAGTATGTGAGTACACTCGCTAATATACAGTCTGGTGCCCTGTTGTGCTGATTCTGAGATTTTCATAGAATTTTATTGTCTATGGCACTTATGGAAACAGAGTGCTACGCTGTTTTCTTCTTCATAGTCGGGAATCAGATGCGTCTGCCATAACACACAGCGGTAGAATGGGTTTAGGGGGCTCTGTTCTAGAGATAGATGTGGGACCCAGAGGTGGGACCTGCATCTATCTGACATTTATGGCTGGCAGGATTATCCAGGGGAGTATCTCCAGTGATAGCTATCGCTGTGTATCAGCCTAACGCTGATAGGTCAGAGACTCAGTGGTAGCTCCGCCCATTAAGAATCGCTGGCGGCCAAACCCACTTGGCTAGCCAGCGGTTCATTTCCATATTAATTGCTAAATAAAGAGGGGTCCATAGCTCAGCAACGGGGGGACCCCTAATTACAGGACAAACACCACTGGACTCTTAGACACAGCGGCTATTAGATGAGACTAGTAACTCACTTTGTAGGACCTAGTGACCGGTCCTCTTTAAAGTGACAGTGGGCCCATTACCTACTGGTCCCCTATGCAGCTGCACAGGTTGCACATATAGTATGTCTGCCCCACATGTAAGAGCTTATTGGTTGTTGTCTATATTACTCAAAAGATTAAGAATGCACGAAGGGTTAATTAACAAAGCTTTAGTTATTAAAACTTACCCGGATTCCTTTTAATGCTTTTTCTTTCAGGGTGCATTAAATCAATATTGTTGTAAACTGTCCCTGGTGGAAAAATTGATAAAATCGTCAAGGTTAAGGTCAGGCCTATTTGAAACTGTATTGACAAAGTGAAATAAATAACTATGACTATCATTTCCCCAGAGGGTCAAATTAGTATAATAAAGATCTGCATTCGCCTGCCCTATATCTTCATTTTTTACTATTAGAATAGTCCAACCAGAATAAATTATTTCATAAACCTATTGAAAAATTAGTCATTATTTGTATCAGTCGAGCCATATAAATAATGGTACCGGTTTAAATGTTATCTTGTTGCTCACAAAGCTGGCAGCACATCAAGTTTTAAATTAAAGGAAAGCAAGTCTCACAGAAATATTCAACATTTCAGGCAAATCTGCCTGTGGTTTCCTTGCAAATACATTTATCCTTAACTCTCTTATATTCAGGGCATGTCATTTGTCTTGTAAAAAGAGCAAGAAAATAAGTAAAAAATGTCATTACTAAATTGCATTTTACAACAACATCGGAGGGGCCGGCGTGATGCTGAACACTAACTTTTTAGGCCATCCGGGTATTCAATAATCTTAAAGGGACAGTATCATCAAATGTGATAGATTTTTTTTAAATCTTTATTTTTGGGAAAAATTATGCTCTCGTTATTAGTTAATGCCGCAACATTGAGAGAGTAGGATCGATTTATCCATATTGAGATTTGCAAGGGATTAGGCTGAAGAAAGACTTGCATACCCATAAGGCTTTGTTCACACCCTGATTGGTGCACACATTCAGCAAAAACGCCAAGGGATACTTCTGGCATATACGCTCAACAAGTCCATAGAATGCTAATTTTATATGGCTTCTAAAACTGTCTTTTTGACATTCGATGGGAAGCTAATCATCAATATACCTTTTTTATTATAACTGTATAGGAAAGCATAGTGTGCCACCGATAAAAAAGTATACCACATGACAAAAGTTTATTTTACTTAGAGGTGGAGATTCACTTTCAATGTTTTACCTTCTGGGGCGTCTGAGTTTTATGAATGTGTTGTTTTCTTTGGACCCACAAATTGAGAAACTGTCACGTGAATGATGTTTACTGAATATGTGAGGAGACAATCTATGGAAGACGTTTGTATAATAGTGAATACTGGGACTGGCGAACTACGAAGACTAGACATGGAGCATGATTGGTAAACTAGATGTTAAATACAGTCAGTTAATTATAAACTAACAGTCTGAAGCTTTCTCCATCTTCAATATAACATATTTTGTTTTGTTGCCATTGAGATACACTTTTACTTTACGGTGAAATAGTGTAATTGAAATCCTTATGTTAGCAGTACTTAAAATGCAGACACATAAAACTGAAGTCATATGCCACATTCCTTTTATTTGAAAAAACATATTTTATTTAAAACCACTGCCTGCAATCGGCTTTGGGTTAAGAATGGAGACTGCTCGATCAGCAGTTTCCTGCTATGTTTCATGAATAATTTATTCAGGAGATGTAGAGACAAACTTACAGTTAGAGACTATTTATGCAATGTCCCTAGGCAGCGCAGTCAGGAGTCCATTGTTACCCTGACCAGCAAAGCACCCCGAGCTACAACACATTTGCATTAAAAACCAATTCAACAAATTGTGTTGTTCTATTATTTTAAATGTTAGCTCCAGTACTCGAGCACAGAAAATGTGTACTTGAGAGAAATTATGGGATGCATACAACAGCTACCAATGTGAGTTATTCCAGATGAAATATACTGGCAAACAGAATTGCTAAAGTAAATCTTATTAGGCGATTTCGTAAACTTCATTTATAATGTATGGAGTCCACTGCTGGTAAGGAGTCCGGGTAAACAGATCTCATATACTATGCTGCAGTTTAGTAAAAGTCCTAATATATTTCAGCCACTTCTGGGGCCAAAGTGATTTAGATTATAACAACGTCATTCAAAAAGTTGTTTTTTTGTTAGATCTATTATACAATGTAACTAGCGGCGTTGCTCGGGAGGTTGACTTACAGTATAGATGGTGTCCGTCAGAGTGCATGCGTCAGACAATGGCACCATGCTGCACGATGCGGGACTTCGCGCACGCCCAGTGCAGCACGAGAACACACCCCCGCCCGTGCACAACGTGCACGCACCAAGGCCGCCCCACATCGCGGCCCTTCGCGCATGCCCAATGAGACGGCCGGGGGCAGGACCAAGCACCACACCTCCCGTACCCAGTGCCCATGCTCCAGGGGCCGACAACAGGAGAAACACGGCGCTGCTCCCTGCGCATGCGCAGTACGACGGGCGCCTCAAGTCCAATAACAGAGGAACGATACAGCTCCAGGGAAAGTGAATGTGTGTAGTGGTGTACGCTTATAATAATAATAATATATGGTACATAAGTGTGTTATTAGAGGCTGGAGGATAAAAAGAATCCATAACCATCAATATTATGTAGGAATAAAGACAACTTCACCCTTGACACATCCTGTTAGTATGATCAATTTAAACCAATGGAAAAAAAAAAAAAAAAAAAAAAAAAAAAAAAATCGGGCTTCAAACACACTTTCTAAAATATATATACGATTTTCTGAGTAAAGTTAGAAGTACAAGGCGCACAACATTTTTCTGTAGAAGCTTATGCTCAATGTTGCCTCTCCATGAACTGTCTTCAGGGGCCTAGCTATAGGGGTTGCAGAGAAAGCATTCACCACTGGGCCCTGATGCAAAAGTTCAGCTTCAGTTGACAATTTTTGGGTCACTGGCTAATGCTGTTTTGAGCAGTGTGAATAGTACTTTTTTGGGGCACTAGCTTAAGGGGTTATTCCCAACTTAGACATTTATGACATATCCACAGAATATGCCGTAAATGTATGATAGATGCGTATCCCAGCTTTGTGACCTGCACCTATATTAAGAACGGTGCAGCTCACCTGTTTCCATAGAACTTAATGGAGGGAGCCGTGAGCACTGTCTCCACTTATTCCCCTCCCGGAATAGTCAACCAGCGGTGTCCTCTGTTCTCGATGTAGGTGTGGTACCCAGAGCTGGGACTCGCATCTAACAGACATTTATGGCATATCCTGTGGATATTCCATAAACGTCTAAGTTGTGAATAACTCTTTAAATTGGAGACATTGTGGCTGCCCCTATATGGGGTAAATTGTGGAAGCCACACTATAGGGGCACTGTGTCTAGGACAGTGTGGCTGGCTCTGTTTGTGTCGGGTACTGTATGGGCGACATTGTAGCTAACATTGTAAGTGGGTATTTGTTGATGGCACTATATGTGGGTGTGGGAGTTTTTGTGATTTGCACTTTTTCGGTCAAGTGGCTGGCACTTATGGAGGCACAGCAATACACATCTCAGCTTCTCTGTAAGTTGTTTTCAAGAGGGTGATTCGTGTTGTTTAGTTCGTTTCTGATGATAAATGATTAAGAATATTAGTCACTTTGAAGTTCTGTGACCTGCATGCACTTGGTCTTCTTATAGAATTATTTACAGTAGCTGGTACATTATTCCATATAAAAGTATATAACTTTTGCTCCAATTTGGATAAACAAATATATAGGCTAAATAAAGAACCATTCAATGTAATGTATCAAAAGGGCAGACCAATAGCGATGTTAAAATGCCACACTACAAAGTGGGGCGCCACTTGGTGTTCAAAGTGTATATCAATGTGCACCAATAAGTAATAAGCGGAGTGCTGGTGTATACATATGCTGAATCATTCTCCACACAGCAAGGTCTCTGCATAGTGATCATCTGCTCACTGTACAGCAGCCAATAGAAATAGCTTTCTGCCCTGCTTGTCAGGAAAGGAGCAGAGCCTCTGTAGTTGCATGACACTGTAGCTGAAAAGACTCCTTCCCAGCTTGTTAGGATTGTAAAGCTCTGCATCATGATAAGATATAAACGCTGCACATGTCCACTCAGTCTATAATGTTTTATTCAATTATGTTTTCATTGGCTTCTATGGGAGTGCATACTGTGGATGTTACATAGTATATGCAAAAGCATAGCTGGGGAGGGGGCAAACGGGTCATGTGCCCCTGGTGCAGCTATGGCTGATGGTAGAGGGGGGCACCAGCCCAGCCGAACATTATCTCAGCTAGGTCGCTCTGTAAGAAAGCAGCTGATGTAGCAACCACCCAGCCTGGCACACAAATCACTGATAAGTGTGCAGGATCAATGGCTGCTGTATTGGCTGCTTTTTATTAGCTTCTAGGGGGCCTCTGTGAGGGTGGCGTCACCTTGGCCATTCTTGCACTGCAGAAGCTCCTGCTTGCCTTGTTCTTTAAGCCTCTTGTAATGGTTGTGCTGACCTCCGGCTCCCTCCTTGCACATCAGTACAAAGCATAGGAGCAAGAGCATTTGGCATAGTGCAGCCAGGGGCGCAAGAAGTGCCGCTGGACACCCAATGCAGGTAGGAGGCCTGTAAGATCTTCCATTTACTATATAGTGAAGCAGTTGCGGAGGGGTCACCTAGTGGCTGTCATCAGGTGTAGGGGCCTGTCCTTCTGACTGTCTCCTTACTACAGCCCCATCCAGTAACAGTGGCAATGTTCCTAACTTTGTTTCCTCCTTTCTTCTCTTCCATCTGCATAAAGCTGTCAAGAGCATCTATACCTCCGAGGGAAAGCTGGGACGTATCCCACCCTATAGGCATACACTGAGAAACGTCGCCCATACCATCCCATTGTGAAAAAAAAAATCTACTACGCTATTCCATACCTTTTTTTGCAGTATACCGGCCAAATAAAGCCAAAAGATCACTCTTTTGACCTCCGTGGATATACTGGGAGCCTAAATTGGGCTGACTGATTTAATTAATTATATAAATGTGTTAATTCAGCTGTATAAATACAACACAATGTAAAAAAAACGTTTAGTTACAATAATTGGTGGTGGTTTTGTTTCAGATGGGGGCAAACTGACCCTAGCTCTGGTATAAGCCTTTACTACGCTGAAACCCTTGTTACCAATCTGCAGAAGTAAGGAGGGACTATATTGTCTGCTGCTAGAGGGGGACGGAGACTGATTCTGCTCTCCCCCAGCAGCACAGATTTGTAGCAGCACCACGGGAGACACATGGAAGCAAAAAATATATATATATTTTTATATGTTAGAAACAGTGTAAATTACTTTAAAACATCAATTAAACGCATTTCTGGATTTTTGGTATGAAAATGATAAATGGGATAACTCCTTTAAAGCACCCAAAGCACAAGGAATCCTCATGGCTATATGAGACTCATAAACCAGACCTAATGAGTGGCCACAATTTGTATTTCTTGCAGCAGAAAAGCAGTGAAAGGGTTTGGCAGGTCATACTCAATTATTACCAGTAAAAGCTCATTTTTCGGATTGATTTAAGGGTCATATTCCCTGCTAAAGAATCCGTAACTGTCTGCTGACTCAGAGTCCTAAGGGAGAGGTTTTTTCCTTGTGTCTCCTAATTCATATGCCTGTTACCAGCCTGTCTGCACTGTTGTAGATAAACACTGAACTTCTGCTGGACCTGCTCCCAAGCCACTCTAATCATAGAAGCAAAAGGATTAGGGAATATTTCTCTCTCAAAAGTTTAAAATACCTTCTAAATTGTCTTGTCTGTGATAACTTCCCCCTGGAGCTGCCTCTGAGAGCCTGAACACCAAAACTCGACTTTATGGTTCCATTTCAAAGACTGCTCGAAGACAGAATTGTCTTTATGCTGAGGAGCAGTATTTCTGTGTTATAAAGTAAGCAGGATTTTTATATCAAGATGAATAATAACCTTTTTCTTTACACCTGCGTAATGCTGGCACGATAGTACACCCATAAGGCCTACACCACATAAAGAATATATACACAGTTTAATTCGCTTTACCCTCCGAAATAGAAGAGAAGCTGAAAGCCTGGACTGAAAAAGTGCAACATATCAGTTTTCCGGGAGCTAGAAAAGCTACTCCAGTAATAATAAGTTTAAGTGGTAGTAGTTTAAATCATATAGAGTTACTTATTAACAAAAAAAGTAACTTGTCACTTTATTCATATTTCTTCTTCTTCTTTCTTTGACATACTTTATTACTGAAAATAGGCAGGAAAGCAGGAAGAAGTATTACATGGCCCGACGTGGGCCGTGTAAACGAGCGACGATCAACGAGTCAGCACGTTGATCGGCACTCATTTGCTCCTTTCACAAGAAGTTATGTATGAGGACGAGCGATCGTTACTACGATCGCTTGTCCCCATACATTTCTATCATGTTGGCATCACGTCTCCCTGTTTACAAGTAATATCTTCGGCTGCAGAAAGGATAGGATCAGAAGATGAATCAGCGTTTGCTCGTTCATCGGCTGATCGTTGCCCTGTTTCATAGGGCAATGATTGGGAACGACACATATAAATACAAGTATACAGTGGATATAAAAAGTCTACACACCCCTGTTAAAATGCTAGTTTTTGGCATGTTACAAAATCAGTACAAAATGAATCTTTTCAGAACTTTTTACACCTTTAGGCCGGATTTACACGAGCGTGTGCGTTTTGCGCGCGCAAAAGGTACTTAACAGCTTCATGTGTCATCATATGGTGCGCGGCTGCGTGATTTTCGCGCAGCCGCCATCATTATGACACTCTGTTTGTATGTTTGTAAACAGAAAAGCACGTGGTGCTTTTCTGTTTTCATTCATACTTTTTACTGCTGTTGCGGGAATCACGCGCGTCACACGGAAGTCCTTCCGTGTGCTGCGCGTGATTTTCACGCACCCATTGACTTCAATGGGTGTGTGATTCGCGAACAACGCACAAATATAGGACAGGTCGTGAGTTTTTTACGCAGCGGACTCACGCTGCGTGAAACTCACGGAAAGTCTGCACGGCCCCATAGACTAACATAGGCCCGTGCAAGGCACGTGAAAATCACGCGCGTTGCACAGACGTATTACACGTTAGTCTAAAGAAGCCCTTAATGTGAGCCATAATCTGTACAATTCCATTGAAAAACAAAATGAAATCATTTAGAGGGGAAAAATAAAATACAAAAATAACGTGGTTGCATAAGTGTGAACACCCTCTTATAATTGGGGATGTGGGTGTGTTCAGAATAAGCTAATTACATTCAAACTCATGTTAAATAGTAGTCAGTACACAGCTGCTATTATTTAAAGTGATTGTGAGTAACTCCATATAAAGTTCAGCTGTTCTATTAGGATTTTCCTGACATTTTCTTTGTTGCATGTGACAGCAATAGCCATGGTCTGTAAAGAGCTTACAACACATCAAAGGGATCTCATTATTGAAAGGCATCAGTCAGTAAAAGGGTACCAAAGAATTTCCAAGGCATTAAATATACCATGGAACACAGTGAGGACGGTCATCAAGAAGTGGATTACATTTGGCACAACAGTGACATTACCAAGTACTGGACGTCCCTCAAAACTTGATGAAAAGACGAGACGAAAATTGGTCTGGGAGGCTACCAAGAGGCCTACAGCAACATTAAAGGAGCTGCAGGACTTTCTGGCAGGTACTGGGCTGCATGTGACAACAATCTCCCGTATTATTCATATGTCTGGTCTGTGGGGTAGGGTGGCAAGATGGAAGCTTTTTCCAACAAAGAAAACCATCCAAGCCCAGTTAAGTTTTGCAAAGACCTACATCAAGTCTGCCAAAAGCATGTGGGAAAACGTGTTATGGTCTGAGGAGACCAAGGTTGAACTTTTTGGCCATAATTCCAAAAGATATGTCTGTCGCAAAGCCAACACTGCACCATACTCACAGTGAAGCATGGTGGAGGCAGCATTATGGAGCATGGTGTAGGCAGCATTAAGGAGCATGGTGGAGGCAGCATTATGCTTTGGGGCTGTTTTTCTGCAGCTGGAACTTTAGTCAAGGTGGAGGGAATTATGAACAATTCCAAATATTAGTCAATATTGGCACAAAACCTGCAGGCCTCTGCTAAAAGCTGAAGATGAAGATAAATTTCACCTTTCAGCACGACAACGACCCAAATTATACGTCCAGTCCAAATCAACAAAAAAAATTGGTTCACCAGAAGATGATCAGAATTTTGGAATGGACCAGCCAGAGCCCATACCTGAATCCCATTGAAAATCTGTGGGTTGACCTGAAGAGGGCTGTACACAGGAGATGCCCTCGCAATCTGACAGATTTGGAGCACTTTTGCAAGGAAAAGTGGGCAACAATTGCCAAGTCAAGATGTGCCATGCTGATAGATTTCTACCCAAAAAGACTGAATGCTGTCATAAAGTCAAAGGGTAATTCAACAAAGTATTATTTTAAGGGTGTGCATATTTATGCAACCACATTATTTTTCTTTTTCCACCCTAAAAGATTTCAGTTTGTTTTTCAATGGAATTGGTCAGATTATAGGTGATATTAAAGGTTGAAAAAGTTCTAAAATTATTCATCTTGTACTGACTTTCTAACATGACAAAAACCTGGCATTTTAACAGGGGTGTGTAGACTTTTTATATACACTGTATGCGACACGTATAAATACAAGTTTACTCTCCATGGGCCACAGATCAGCCATAAAGATGGACTCTGTGATATGCATACACTTTCTTTCAGTATTCTCTGCTCCAGGCTTATATCAAACAGAATATAATCATTGAGTTACACATATCTCTTTAAGAGTCGTAAAATATTGTATTTCCTGGTTTGTGTCAAATAAGTTATGAGCCTTAAGTATAAGCGGTTATAATTCATGCATGCAAACTTTATAACAAGTTTATTATATTACAACTGGCAGAACTAGTAAATCAGGGAAGAGTTTGGTGCCACTAATAGTCAGTGTGATATATAGACACCCATGTGTGTAACATTTCCCAATAAATAACTTTGATGAAATTGTCCTCAAAAGCATTGTGTAGGAAAGAACTGAAAAAGTACAATGTACAATCAGATAAATGTGGTAAGATCTAATTACATAGTACTGAATCTGGTTTCTTGTTTATGTATTTTATGTATGTTAATCTCGCCATTGTAATAATGTATAGAAAGGTGTGAATTGCCATGTAACATTTTTTAAAGGGGCTGCATGAGATTAGAAAAAAAATGCCTACTCCTCCAGAAACAACACCATTCTTGTCCACAGCTAGACTATTGTAACTTGGAACTATTCAAATAAATGCAATTCCAGACACAGCCATGGACAAGAGTGGGGCTGTTTTCTAGTTTAATGGTGTAGTCAAGTGGAGAGCATTGCAGTCATTTATAGTTGAACTAAAAATGTGGCCCCCAAAACATTGGGAAGATTGTATTTCCTACTAAAAGAGTTAACGTAAACAAAAATTTGTTTAGCTTTCTTCCATGATACCTAAATGAGCCTCAAAGTTTGAAAAGTGGTTGTATGTTCGAGAGACTCATAAAAAAAGGTGCAAGGTTAGTTACAGTTATGAGAACTAGGACCCTGAACTTTTTTTTTTTTCCATCGACATAGCAGTAAAAAGACTTTTTTCGGGACATGTATTTTTTAATAGCACCATTTTGGGGTACATTTAATTTATTGATGAACTTTTATTAACTTTTTTGGAGGTAATGAAAACCCCCCAGAAATGACGCTATTCGTTTTTGCGTCTTAAAATTTACGCCGTTTACCGTGTGGTATAAGTAACATAACTGGGACCCTATGTGATCATCACATGACCAGGACAGAAAGTAAACAATGAAGGTTCTTATTAATTGAATGAAAGCAGATATCTTAGAAAACTCTGAGGAATTGATACAGGAAGCATGTTCGAAAATGTATCATCATACAGTACAATGAATAAATGTATCCACTATAACTAATACCCTTTGTGCTGGGTTTTTTAGGATTTAAAAAAAAAAAAAGATTGTATGATCCTAAAATATAAAAATAATAGATGCCCTGCCTCATCACATGCAATTGGTATGGTCTTATGGTTCCTAAGAAAGAGTAGTGAGGGCCCTAAGAGACCGGTGGTAGAGGAATAGCCTGGGAAGCTAAATGTATCAGACATTTTATGATTTTCATATTGTAGGTTCATACAAACCCTTTGTAAAATTCTAGAAAAAAACACTTTAAATTGGCCAATAAGAACTACTGGAGGTCATTTTTCAGGATTCGTAGCTGATATTGCCTTAGTGCGAGGATCATTTCTAGAGATTGCTGTTGTTTTAAGCCCCGACAGGATGTGATGTTTGACAATTATCCCAAATTGTCCGACAATACAGTCGTGTTCTTGGTCATCTTAACACTTGATTGTTGTGTTACTGACCAGTTGAACATCTCTAATACCAATTGTTGCACAATTTACTTTGCAATATGTTATATTTAAGGCTGTTGACAGACAGAATAAACCAAGTTTCAAATTCCCAGGAACCCTAATTCAGTGGAGTAGCTGGTAAATGAAGTACTTGATGAGTCCAATCTTTATGTCTGAGCAGTCACCTAAGTCCATTTGTTTGGCCTGATTGCTCGTGGGTCGAGTCTTTGTTGATTTCATGACACATAGAAAAGGGCAAATTACAATCACTTTGTTCTCTTTTGACTTATCAAAAATAGAGGAAACAAGATCATAAGTGAAACCGTGCAGGAAACCAATTCTGTAAATCTACCGGTAAGTTATTTTTACTTATACGAGATGTCCTGATTGAGTTAATTGAGTTTCAGCTAAATGATTGATACTAACATTAAAAGAGGCAAAATTAATGGTTCATGATTCTCTCCATTATATAAAGACGGGTTACATGGAAAACAAGTGCTCCTTTTAAAACGGTCTGTAACGAAAGTCATTTGTGTTTATTTCAATCTAGATTCAGGTCTAATAAATACAACTATAAAACATGTATTTAATACAAAGTGCAGTTCTGAAGATGGGAATGAAGATCACATCCATGTAATCTCAGATCAGAAAACAGTCTAGAAAATTTCAGGCTTAAAAGGTTTTTCGCAAAATCAGAAATGAACACCTATTCTGTGGATCATCTTCAGATTGCTGCGGACCCCACCACTGGGACCACCACCGTTCGTGAAAACAGGGGACCCGAGCCCCAGATCCTCCTCACTGCACCCCCACAGTGAGGTGGAGCTTCAATAGTGACGGTTAAGCATGCGCCCACCGTTTCATGCACTATGACAATGAGAGAAACAGCCGAGCGCTGTACTTGGCTGTTTCCGTCATTCCCACAGAAATTTAATGGAGTGGCAGCGTGCATACTCGGCCACCGCTCCATTCATTGTCCCCCTCACTGCGGTTGAGCAGCGAGGAGGAACGTGAGGTTCAGGACCCCCGTTCTCATGATCAGTGGGGCTCCTAATAGTGGAGCCCCTAGCGATCAGAAAATTTCACGTATCCTGTGGATAGGTGATAATGTATGATTTTGGGAAAACCCCTTTAAGGCAGAGCTGTAGTTAGGCTTTCCTTCACCCAGGGCAAAGTTTTAGTTTGTTTCCCTAGCTCTGTATCTAAATACATTGACTAAGGCAGAATAATTTGTTGGAGCTCTCTCTTGCACAAAGCACCCGGGACACATGCCCTGCAGCCCCCACTCCAGCTCCTCCCCTGCTTAAGGCCTTATCATGCACACAGCAGAGCTATGTCCAGAATAAGAGTTCCTGCAGCTACGTAATACAGAATCACAGGGAGCAATGCTTCTACAGAAGAATAAATTAATAAAAAGGTGTATCAGTGTGTTTTGTGTAACTTTGTAAACACTTTTTATTAAAAATGCTTTTTAATACGTATTCTCTAAACAGAGCAGCTGTATCATGTGCTATTTACTGAATCAGTCAGTCCCGTGGGACTGACGGCTTCACTGACAGCCGGGCAGGAT
Organism: Rhinoderma darwinii; assembly: GCF_050947455.1. NCBI lineage: Eukaryota > Metazoa > Chordata > Amphibia > Anura > Rhinodermatidae > Rhinoderma > Rhinoderma darwinii. The sequence continues at coordinate 98,076,036 of NC_134694.1, forward strand.
CCACCTGCAAACTATCACATCTAAGTTATAAACTTAGATGTAATAGATTACAGGTGGATCCTGTGTGTCAGAGATACGCAGAACCCGCCGACACTGAACCCGTCAGGTCCGCGGGACTGACGGATTCAGTGAATAGCGCTAGATACATCTGCTCTATATAGTGCATATCTATAGATGATGTATATGTATCTAAAAAGTTAATTATTTTTAATAAAAAGGATTTACAAAGTTACACAAAACACACTGATACACCTTTCAAAGATTTACATAGCCTTTAAGGTCCTATTGCGCGGCCCAATATGGGACATGAAAACGAGCGCCGATCAACGAGACAGCTCATTGATCGGCGCTCGTTTTCTCATTTCACAAGGATGGGGATCTTTTGTCCCCATACATTTCCATCATGTCATGAGCACATTTCCCTGACAACAATAATATTTGATGCTGCAAAAACGAGCAGAGCTGACGATGAATGAGCGTTTACACAGGGCAATGATCGGGAACAAGCAGTCATATGAACGTACATTTCCCAATCATTGGCCCATGTGAAAGGACCTTAAGACCTGCCCCTTGACTTTATCTTCCTGTTTTACACCCACATTAATACTGCAAAGGGGGCATAGCTAAATTGGTTTGACATATAGGACAGAGCAGGGTAAAGGAACATAAGATTATCATAGTAATTAATTTCTTTAATATCATCTTCAATGTCTTCAATCATCTCCTTGAATTGATTTTCATTGTAAAGGTAAAATTCGAACATTTGTACCAACACATCCTGCTGTTATTATCATGACACAAAGAAGATAGCAAGCATTAACTTAATGTTCCTACAAGCAAAATTACTTTATGTTCCCTGTACAAAACACTGGTTGAGAAAATTGGTTAAAAACTTATGTCTGTCTTAATAAGAAATGTTGGAAATGTTATTGCTTCAAATCAAGATTTATGCCTTTAGTGGAATGTCTTTGCCTTTAATAAGTTTAATGTTCAGCTGTATAGACTTTGTAAGAAGTAAATGAAGTGAAAAATCATAATGACTTTAGTATAAATTAGAAGGCATTAAAATTAATGTGCTTTGTTGATATAATCAGTGAGTAATTAAGGAAAGTTCTATGTCTGGTGGTGCAGCTCAGTAGCCCTTTTCTATCTGAGATGGAGATACACAGCTAATACATTTTACTTGTGCTTTTATGTGGAATTGACTTTTGTGGCCATGGAGGACATTAACCATTTTTCTCCGAAAAAAACAATACTTGCACAAATTAAAACTCCGGTATCATTTACTGACACTTAATTTGTCACCTTACCATTTTTGCAATTTCATCTTGTTCCAAAGCAGTGTTTATTTTACTAAATCATGTCTAAGGCCTCATGCACACAACCGTGCAGTATTTACGGTCAGGAAATACTGCACGGACGGGCCACAGAGTGTCACCTGCATTTGCGGACCGTGCTCACATTAATAAGTATAGGAGCACAGTCTATAAATGCAAAAAAATAAGACGTCATTTTAACGGCCCGGACACACACATACGTAAATATATGGGAAGGTATCCATGGCCGATAGAAATGAATTGGACAGTACTTTATCCGCAATTACGGATCCGCTCTCAGGCCTCCAGACAAAATCTGTTACAGGGCCCCTACCAACTAGACAGGGATAATGCACAAAGTCATGTCAAGAAACTGGAATAACAAACACAGTGATGTGTTATTGCACAAACTAGGAGAATAATACACACACTGATGTCACAGTCAGGGCCGGCGTCAGCAACCACCGAATCCGGGCAAGTGGCGGGGCCCACTAAGTTTGGGGGGGCCCACACGGCCGCCGGGTGCTGACGCTGCTGTCATGGCTCCTCCAGAGGAATCCAGAGTCGAATCCCTGGCCAGAGTGTTGTCGGCGCTCTTGCCGGGGATTCTGCTTCCAGAGGGAGCCCCTGTCTAGGAGGCGGCGTAACTACCACTGTAGCAGCCTGCTAGCAGCTCTCTGCCTGGGACTTTGCCTCTGGGGTTGCCCCTGACATCACTGTCCATTTATGGGCGGAGATGCCAGGTGAAGAGAAGGCGTCCCAGGCAGGGCGCTAGAAGGGGCTCTGCTCCAGGACTCCGGCTCTGGGTAAGCCCCTGACATCACTGTCCATATATGGACAGTGATGTCAGGAGCTCCTCCTGAAGCAGAATCCCCGGTCAGAGTATCGACAATGCTCTGGCTGGGAATTCCACTCCTAGAGGGAGCCCCGAAGGCGCTACCTACAAGGAGGGCGGCCGTGTGGCCCTACCTGGGAGGGGGGCGGCCGTGTGGCCCTACCTGGGAGGGGGGCAGCCGTGTGGCCCTACCTGGGAGGGGGGCTATGTCGCACTACCTGCAGCGGGCACTAAATTTATGGGGGTACAAACTGGGGGCCTAACTTCTATATGGGGGAATATACAGGGCCTAACTTCTATATGAGGCACAAAGTGACGTTTTCTGCCACTTTACTGCCATTGTAACTTCCCCCGCAAAGGAGCCCACTAAGTCTGTGTCGCCCAAGGGCCCACATAAACCTGGAGACGGCCCTGGTCATAGTGCATGTTTATTAAACACTGAAGGCATAAGAGAAGGTAAATTACACACAGCGATGTGACAGTATGGGAATGATGTGCACAGAACGTGATGTGTCAACAGAACAGTAATAATAAATATAGTGATGTCACAGGTGATGGCTGAGGATCATAGTGATGTCACAGAACAGGGCCGATGTCATAGAATATGCACAGCACAGGGATAATAGATACAGCATCATAATACATTGATTATGCACAGTTGAATTTCCCAGTACAGGGATAATTATTGCAGTGATGTCACAGTACAGGGATAATAAGTAAAATGATAAAACTGGAACATAAAGCATAGTTTTATCACGGTACAGGAATAATAAACAATGATATCATAGTACAAGAATAATAAGCAATGATGTCATAGTAGAGGGAATGTACTGCTAAACTATTATTCCTTTATGTGGCATAGTGGTCATTGGGCCCCCTCACGCTTTAAGGCCAAGAAACAACTACAACATCTGCACCCCTTCTAGTTACACCGCTGGATACATGCATTACGGTTGTTGCTTTATATCTCCTAAAAACATCTAGAGATATTTACAGACATAATTGTGAATGATTCTACCAGCATTTATATATGTAGTATATTCACTGTCATACTTTCAGTTTAGTACTTATTTAAAGCTTTAATTTACAGTTCCGTTAGCAGCGTTTTTTTTTCCGTCAAAAAAAAGGACACCTCGGCGGATCCCATGATGGTAAGTCAATGGGCTTTGTCCGGCGCCACGGGTGTCCGTTGGGGGACAGAGCCATCGGAGTTGTGGCCTACATTTTAAACAGAAGCCACAATGCAGATGTGAACATAGCCTTAAGAGAAGACTGATTTTTAGATCAATATGTTCTCCGATTTGTGTCTGACAGGCAGACCAGGCTACACTTCTCCTCTGGATAATGGTAATTTATTTTAATTGCTTCCTTACAAATGTTTTACCCTGAATACTTTATTTTTTTTATTTTTTATCACTGCTGATGCTTTTTTAGCTTAATAATGTAATCTTCTGAAGTAGTTAGACTGATTGAGTTTATTTGGGGTCATAGATGTCTATTTATAAAAGGCTAGAAGGGGACTATCACTTTTTGTACTTATATTCACTTCTGTAGGAATCATTTTAATAAAGTGGTATAATAATTTTGATAGTTTTTCATCCATATACTGACAGACAAGGGGGTATGCACCATATAAGCAACCCATGCCATTGCTGTAGAGCCCCTCGAGATAGGGTCAGAGCCATAGTTGGCTTCATCAATTATTTTATTGGGTGGTGAGAACCTGTATAGAGATAAGATTCTGTTTCGAACATCATATTATAGGCCGACATGTACACGGTCATTCACGTGAGGCCAATGTTACCAGTCCAAAATAATTCCATACTTTAACCCTCTATGGTAAACACAAAAATAAATATTGCCCATTTAACATTTTGGAATAGATTTTGCAAGAGTTATGAGATCTTTCATAGTACAGAATGCAAATATTGTGCTAGTTGCTATAGCAACGTTGGAGTGATTTACAATTATTTCAGTGCTTTGAATTATATTAAAGACAAAACTGAGCTTCTTCGTGCAGACAATTCTTTGTCTGATTTCCTTGACCTTCTTTTAAGGTTGCCAGGCAGACTCCTGTAATGTGTTATGCCTTTATTTCTACTTTACTTCGAACATAGAATTAATGCAAAGTGCATCTCTATACTTCAAATGTCTGGGAGTCCAATGGGTTTATTAACATTTTGCCATTGACAACATTTTGTTCTCCCTCAGTGTATAACTGTAAAGGTCATATTTACTTTTATATTGTTTTTAAGTTTGACATCATACTTTTAGAGGTCTAAAAAAAAAAGCTGTGTCCTCTAAAAACAGCGGCACCCTTGTCCAAACCCTTGTCACTTTGCAAGTGAATGAATCTTAACTGCAATACCAGAAACAGTCCATGGACAAGAGTGGCGCTGTTTCTGGAGGAAGGTAGCCATGTTTTTATTTTAATCATATACATCTCCTTGTCTCATCACAGACAGTTATGGCAGATCCCAACGATATGCCACAAATGTCTGATAGATGCGGCTTCCACCACTGGATCCCGCACAGTCGAGAACACCAGGGAACGCGGGCCAATCTCCATCTGTTCTCGACAATTCGATGTATTAGTTGAAATAAAAAAATGTATGCATTAGGCCTAGGTCTTCGTACCCTATTCTGAATGACTGTAAGGTATTTGAAATAAAATAAATGGAGATAGTAGTCTGTCTCCTACTGTTAAAGGGGTTTTCCCACTGTAGTAAGCTCCAGGCACCCCCACAATTCTCAGAATGAAGGTGCAGCAACTCTGGTTAAGCGATGCTGCCCATTCACAGAATTTTTCCTGCACAGAAACTCTCCTGACCACCAACTGTGAAGGGACGCCCAATACTTCCTCATTCACTTGAATGGGGCTTTGTTGCAGTTCCCTGCACAGCGGGTGGCTAGGAGCACCACGGAGCAGGGAATAAGCTGAAGTGTTCAGCAGTGTTTCCCATAGGTCGGACCTCCACCGATCATAATGTTATGGCAGATCATATGACAATTTATTGACACATTTCCAAGATTAATATCAGAGTAACAGAGAGTTCTAAGAAAATATGTCCCAGAATGGTTATTTTATGGGAAATGCAAGTATTTACTAAAACAGACATATCAGGAGAGATGAAACGTTTTTTTTTTTTAATAAAACAAGTAGTTGTTTATCCATTCAAGAATGCAGAAGGAGGTTGTGTGTGCGGTATACAGATGAAGAAATCATAATGCAAAGGAGGGGGTTTTCAGTAAAATTTCACCGGCTGAGAAATAAGATAAAAATCTTGTATCTTAAAAATGTATATACGGAGACAGTCTCATCACTCAAAAACTAGGGAGACAATTTCAGAGCATGGTTTCTGATTTAATTATATTGGATAAAGGATATTCACTGATTTTCTGTCTCATTTATTTGACCTGTGACCAGAATTCGAACTTAGGGCAGATTCACACGAGCGTTGCGTTTTTGCGCGCGCAAACAACGCAGCGTTTTGCGAGCGCAAAAACCATTTGACAGCTTCGTGTGTCATGCGTGTCTGATGCGCGGCTGCGTGATTTTCGCGCAGCCGGCATCATAGAGATGAGTCTTGCCGACGCCCGTCACTGTCCAAGGTGCTGAAAGAGCTAAATCTTTCAGCACCCTCGACAGTGAATGCCGAACACAACAGCGAAAAACCTGTAAAAAAAAAAGATAAAGTTCCTACTTACCGAGAACTTCCCGGCCGTTGCCTTGGTGACGCGTCCTTGGTGACGCGTCCTTGGTGACGCGCCTCTCTTGACATCGGGCCCCACCTCCCTGGATGACGCGGCAGTCCAAGTGACCGCTGCAGCCTGTGATTGGCTGCAGCCTGTGCTTGGCCTGTGATTGGCTGGAGCTGTCACTTGAACTGAAGTGTCATCCCGGGAGGTCGGACTGCAGGAAGGAGACAGGAGTAATCGGTAAGTTAGAACTTCGTTTTTTTTTTACAGGTTCATGTATTTTGGGATCGCAAGTCACTGTCCATGGTGCTGAAACAGTTTAACTCTTTCAGCACCATGCACAGTGAATGTCTTCCGACGTCGCGGACCGGAAATTTTTTTGCCGGGTTCGGCCAAAACGAGTTTGGCCGAACCCGGTGAAGTTAGCTTCGGTTGTCGGGGTTCGCTCCTCGCAAAGACACTCCGTTTGGATGCTTGGAAACAGAAAAGCACGTGGTGCTTTTCTGTTTCCATTCATCCTTTTGACAGCTGTTGCGCAAACACGCAGTTCGCACGGAAGAGCTTCCGTGCGACCTGCCTGGTTTTCACGCACCCATTGACTTCAATGGGTGCGTGATGCGTGAAATACGCAGAGTTATTGAACCTGTCGCGTATTTTGCGCAGCGAACAAACGCTGCGCAAAATACACGGACTGTGTGTACTGCCCCATAGACTTCTATAGGGCATTTCGTGCCGCGCGAAAACCACGCGGTCTACACGCTGCCAAATCACGCTCGTGTGAATCCCCCCTTAAATTGAGCCAGATTTATTGACTGCTTTTGATGCTTTTTGAGGCTCATCCAGTAAGGCGACGTTGCTTAGATTAGAAGGGACGTAGCCTAAATCTGCCAGTGTGTGCCAAAACTGCTCATAATTTTGGCACAAAAAACTGGCGTGTACCACTGTGATAAATTTAGTGCCACACCATGTTTGCTTTAGGGCGGATTTACACGAACACGATATATACGTCCGTGCAACGTGCGTGATTTTCACGCGCCTCGCACGGACCTATATTAGTCTATGGGGCCGTGCAGACAGTCCGTGATTTTTACGCAGCGTGAGTGCGCTGCGTAAAACTCACGACATGTCCTATATTTCTGCGTTTCTCGCGCATCACGCACCCATTGAAGTCAGTGGGTGCGTGAAAATCACGCTCACCACACGGAAGCACTTCCATGGGACGCTCGTGATTCGCGCAACAGCAGTAAAACTATGAATGTAAACAGAAAAGCACCACATGCTTTCTGTTTACAAACATTCAAACAGTGTCATAATGATGGCGGCTGCGCGAAAATCACGCAGCCGCGCATCATATGGTGATGACACACGGATCTGTAAAGTGCCTTTTGCGCACGCAAAACACACACGCTCGTGTAAATCCGCCCTTACAGTATCTTGACATCCTTCTACCTTGACCACTTATTTAGCACCATGATAGAAAGATATCCTACTATCTTATGAGAGAAGGTACCTTTTCCTTTTCTAATACTTTGCAATGTTATAGGCATGTAATTAAAAGGGTCATCAGGAAAGTGTATTATGGATTTACAATATACAGACCCATAATTTGCAGGGGCGTAACTAGGATGTGCCAGGCCCTGTGTTGGGCTCCACCTCCGATCAGGTCCCTCTAGATCAGTGTCCTCCCCAAATCAGACAAATACATATCTTAAAACAAAAAAAGGTCTCCATCACGGCACCTCCATCTTCTTTTGTCCACATGGGGCCCACCACGGATTCCCGCAGACTGCCACATTAGGCCCATTCTGTGCCACTGGGCAGAGTGAGGATGTGGTTTGCGACACAGCACACATTGTCAAGCATCAAGACATGGTGTGCTGCATCGCATATAGCATCCTGATGCTGCCCGGCATCAGGCCTTGTATGTGGCACAGACCAGACTGCCTGATGTGGGAACTCAGGAAATACAGGGAGGGCCCCCTGCGATTCCATTTTCCCTCTGGGCCTAATCACACCCCCTGTTATTGTAGAATTTCTTAAAAGTTGAAGAGCTTATACCTGAATCGACAATTATCACCTTTCCACAGGATAGGTGACAATTGTCTGATCGCTTTGACCCCAACCACTGGGATCCCCACCGATAACGAGAACAGGCCCCAAATTCCCAATCTATTTTCACTACACCGCCCTGCAGTGAGGAGGAGCTTAAATGCCGTTGTTCCCATAAACTTTAAAAGGAGCGCCATTCTTGACCACCGCTATATTCAATGTCCTCCTCACTGCGGTTGAGCAGTGATAAAGAACAGTTCTGGTTCGGGACCTTTGTTCTAGTGATCAGTGGTTTACCTGTGGAAAGGTGATAATTGTCAATTCGGAGAATACACCTTTAACCAGAGCTGAATATGTCGTATGATGTTTTGTCGACAGACATAATTTATTATGGAGACCGGTGTGGATGTCAGTATAGAATATTAGGCCAGTCTATATTGCATGGCAATTAAGAAATCAGGAACTGCTACTCTGGATGTGGAGGTAACTTTTTCAATATGTGTGGAGAGATCTTCCATGGTCGTAACAAGGACAGACATATTGTACCCCTGTTTAAAGGGGTTTTCCAGTCCCAAAAAAAATTGATGAAGGATAGGCCATTGCTGGCATCCTCGTCGATCAGCTGTTCTGAAAGGGCCACAGCGCTGCTTCCACTTAATTTCCTTTAGGGTATGTTCACACACTTAACCAAAAACGTAGCTGTTTTCAAGGGAAAACTGCTCCTGATTTTCATAAATTTTTTAAGCCACTCGCGATTTTCGCAGGGTTTTTCGCAGCTTTTTTTACGGCCGTTTTTGGAGCTGTTTTTCAATAGAGTCAATGAAAAACGGTGCCAAAAACGGCTCAAGAAGGGACATGCATTTCTTTTTCGCAGCCGTTTTTCAAAACGGCCGCGTAAAAAAACCGGCCCATTGGAACAGAACGCCGTTTTCCCATTGCAATCAATGGGCAGATGTTTGGAGGCGTTCTGCTTCCGATTTTTCGGCCGTGTCAACATACCCTTACTGCTCAGGGTATGTTCACACGTAGTCAACAAAAACGTCTGAAAATCCAGAGCTGTTTTCAAGGGAAAACAGACCCTGCTTTTCAGACGTTTTTTTACCAACTCGCATTTTTCGCGGCGTTTTCACGCCGTTTTCGCTGCGTTTTTTACGTCCGTTTTTGGAGCTGTTTTCATTGGAGTCTATGAGAAAACAGCTCCAAAAACATCCAAAGAAGTGTCCTGCACTTCTTTTGACGAGGCTGTATTTTTACGCGTCGTCGTTTGACAGCTGTCAAACGACGACGCGTAAATAACAGGTCGTCTGCACAGTACGTCGGCAAACCCATTCAAATGAATGGGCAGATGTTTGCCGACGTATTGTAGCCCGATTTTCAGACGTAAAACGAGGCATAATACGCCCCGTTTACGTCTGAAAATAGGTCGTGTGAACCCAGCCTCACACTGTGAATCGCCGACAAACTTGTAGCAGTGGTTTACTGTGTTACATACTTCGCTCATTCACTTAATTGGGAGAAGGGTGTAATACTGTGAACCGCAGCTACAAGTCTTCTCCCAATATCAAGTTGCATTTTATCATGTAAAACATTTATAACAAACATACAACTAAACAAATCTAAATACAGTGTTCAACCCTGACCATGTAAGGCTTCGTTCACATCTGTGTCAGGGCTCCGTCTGAGTTTTTCATCAGGGGAACCCATGAACAGAACCCTGACTGAGACAAACGGAAACCATAGGTTTCCGTTTGCATCACTATTGATTTCAACGGTGACAAATCCGGTGCAAATGGTTTCGGTTCGTCCCGGTTGCGAGGGGTTCCGTTGTGTTGATGGAATCAATACTGTAGTCAACGTTTTATTATTGTTTTTTTGTTTCATAGGTAGAAAAAGGTTTTATTAGCAATTCCCAGCACAAAATAGTGTAATTAAGGTCAAGAATAGACCTTTATCAAACCGTTGGATTGCGTATGATAAATAAGCAAATAGAAATAATCAAAAGGAACACAGCACTGTGCTGCGACGTCCGCCACCAGTCAGGGAAGGAGTCCGCCTTCCTTAACTGAAAAAAATAAATATATACTTCTTGTAATATTTATATAATGATGGTTATTCACTATGAAATGATACATTTATGCAACTTACACCTTATGATGCAATTCCTCATTTCCAAGATCTCTGTTTTTTTGTCCATAAAAAGAATTCTGGTATTTGTAATAAACTTGAACAACTTACGCATTATTTTAACAAGAAGATAATAATGACTTTTCCTTAGAGGTTCCAAAGGGGATGTATGTACGCATTTGAAGGGATGGGAACATTTATGACCACTGACCTGACCACCTTCTTCTGCCTTGTTGTACCGAACTTGCTATTAGCACCCTCCTGCCTGATCGTTTCAGTCAGTGGACTCTGATACAGACCTAGACACAGAGGCTAAAAAAAACTAGCTCTGATCAACTGACACAGCTGTAGGGCTCGTTACAAGTGAGAACTCTCATGCTCTTAGCCGACGTTCAGATGTGGCAGATTTGTTGTGACTCCTTAGGGTATGTTCAAACGCAAAATACGTCTGAAATTACGGAGCTGTTTTTAGGTGAAAACAGCTCCTGAATTTCAAACATTTTTGCAAGTACTCGCGTTTTTCGCGTCGTCCATTACGGACGTAATTGGAGCCGTTTTTCAATGAAGTCAATGAAAAACGGCTCCAAAAACGTCCAAAGAAGTGACAGGTACTTCTTTGACGTGGGCGTCTTTTGACAGCTGCGTGTAAAATTACACCTCGTCTGAACAGAACATCGTAAAACCCATTGCAAGCAATGGGCAGATGTTTGTAGGCGTAATGGAGCCGTCTTTTCAGGCGTAATTAGAGGCGTAAAACGCCCGAATTACGCCTGAAAATAGGTTGTGTGAACATACCCTTACCAAAAATCTGCAACAAAACTACAGTACAATACATATGATTGGGGATTTTAAAACCCTTATTCACATGTAGCAGATTTTTCTGCTGTAGATTTGAGGCCATGTTGTAGATTTTCTAGAATTTTCAGGGAATTGTCACAACATAATACTTGCAGATTTTGCCATGGATTAATTGAAGATTTGCTGCGGATTGACAGATTTATTTAGGGAGCCATGCACCTGTGTTATTTCGACATGATCAGGACAGGTGTTTAGCCTCGGATTGTAAACAATATTGTTTCCATTCTTTGACAGCAAGCAGAAATCCTAAAAATTGTGATTTATTCAAAAACACAGTATATGAGAAACTTTCATAACTTTTTATTATTTAATGAATAATCTTTATTTACGTAAAACTGGAAAACCCCTTTAAAACAGTGAGAGAAGAAGATTGTGGGCAAAGAAGAGGTAACTTGATGAAAGGAATATTTCACACTTGGGGCACGGCCAGACGTGGCGGAATTGCTGTGGAATTCTCCAGCGGACGTTTTTTACATTTGTTCCAATACATTTTTAGGCAAGTTAGTTCAGACGTTGCGGAAAACTCAGCTGCGGACCATAGGCTGCGGTGCGGAATTTTCCCTCCGAAGCATGCACTGTATGTTGCAGAGAAGTAACGGAATTTCACTGCGGATTTCAGCCTTTGCAATGCAAAAACTGAAATCTGTGGCAAGTCCGCTGTGTTTTCTGCAATGTCTGAATTACCTGTCAAATATGCAAATGTTGGTGCAGATTCGTTGCGTAATTGCCCCAAATCTGCACCAACATTTGCAGCGGAAAAACGCCGCCACGTCTGGCTGTGCCCTTCTAGGTGAAAAATAACTTCATGCTGCTTTCATCTCTCCCCTAATTCTCCACATGAAATAGATTAAAATAACCTCTAACAAATGTTTGAAAGCTAAAACTTTTGTGCATTTTTCTGTTAGAAAAAGATTGTTGTTAGCTGTGATGTATCTGGGCCACCTATTATTCATTACCTCGCTGCAGGTCATTAGTACAAGTCATCTATTGTTGCCGAGTATAAAGAAAAGTCAGTCTTGAAACGGATCAGGACTCCTCCTCATATTATATTACAAAGTACAAAGAAAAAAAAATACCTATTCAAAGTTTCTGTACTGACGCAATGGACGGTAGAAATCAGAGTATAATATCATTAACTCATATATATATCCATCTGATTTAAGGCTCTTCCGTTCTTTCAAGTCGCCATTACTTTTGATAAACCGTATTCCCCAAAAAAAGAACAGGACTCCAAAATTGATGTTGAAAGGTGAAGTAAGTACGAAGTTTCGGACAAAGCCCTTCAACAGACTATGCATGAACTGTGTATGGGAGGGGCATCGCTGACGTTGGAAACAAAACTATGGGGGCGATTTATAAGGAAAGGGGAATCGTGGGGCGTTGAAATTGAAGCAATCTGATTGGTTGTTATGTGTAACTGCTCTACTTTTCCTTTACTCCAGCTCTAAGGCCACATTAAGGGTATGTTCACATGAGGGCGTCCGTAACGGCTGAAATTACGGGGATGTTTCAGCCTGAAAACATCCCCGTAATTTCAGCCGTACCGGCATGTGCAGGCGCTTGAACGCCGCGTCAATTACGGCCGTAATTAGCGCTGCTATTCATTGGAGTCAATGAATAACGGCTCCAATTACGGCCAAAGAAGTGACAGGTCACTTCTTTGACGCGGGCGTCTATTTACGCGCCGTCATTTGACAGCGGCGCGTAAATATACGCCTCGTGTGAACAGACAAACGTCTGCCCATTGCTTTCAATGGGCAGATGTTTGTCAGCGCTATTGAGGCGTCCGTAAATAGGCCGTGTGCACATACCCTTAGGGTATGTTCACACACTTAGCAAAAAACATCTAAAAACACGGAGCTGTTTTAAAGGGAAAACAGCTCCTGATTTTCTGCCGATTTTCAAGCAAACTCGCGTTTTTCACTGTGTTTTTTACGGCCGTTTTTGGAGCTGTTTTTCTATAGAGTAAATGAAAAACGGCTTCAAAAACAGCTCAAGAAGTGACATGCACATCTTTTTCGCGGGTTTTTTTTTACGTGGCCATTTTTCAAAATGGCCGCGTAAAAAACGCCCTGTCGGAACAAAACGCCGTATTTCCCATTGAAAACAATGGGCAGATGTTTGGAGGCGTTCTGATTCAGATTTCTCTGCCGTTTTTCGGCCGTTTACGGGCCAAAAAACGGCTGAAAATAGCCCGTGTAAACATACCCTAACACGTGGCAGAATTTTTCCATTGCAAATGTTGGTGCAGATTCGGGGCAATTACGCAACGAATCTGCACCAACATTTGCATATTTGACAGGTAATTCAGACGTTGCGGATATCACAGCAGACTTGCCACAGATTTCAGTTTTTGCATTGCAAAGGCTGAAATCCGCAGTGACATTCCACTGCTTCTCCGCAACATAATGTGCACGCTGCGGAGGGAAAATTCCGCACGGCAGCCTAATTTCCGCACAGTTATTTTCCCTAACGTCTGAACTAAGTTTCCTAAAAATGTATAGAAACAAATGTAAAAAACGACTGTCCGCAGCGGAATTCAACAGCAATTCCGGCACGTCTGAACGTGGCCTAATACATCTCCCTCATAGTGTTTGCTTTAAACCTCTGCCAAATCCTGCCTGAGTTTGTCTCGTGGTGATTATGTAAATAGTTTATTTTTGTATTTTTGGGGGGTCTTAAAGGAATTGCCCCACAATGAAATATTACATTTCATTGTAAGATCACGCAAAACATTTTTCAATTGGAACCATTTTTTTTAAACTAAGTGCCTAGATATTGCTGTTATGTTAGTTTAATGGCACACCAAGGTGTTCTTTGATTCTCCCTCGGAATGTCCACCTAATGTGTTCAGCGCTGGTGAGAAGAATTCGCTTCTAGTGCGCATGTTGTCTGACCGTCACATTATCAGTAATCACTATGAGGTTCATGTATAAGAGGATCCAAGCGGTAGGACAGAACTTCTGTTAGGCTGGGTTCACACGACCTATTTTCAGACGTAAACGAGGCGTATTATGCCTCATTTTACGCCTGAAACTAGGGCTACAATACGTCGGCAAACATCTGTCCATTCATTTGAATGGGTTTGCCGACGTACTGTGCCGACGACCTGTCATTTACGCATCGTCGTTTGACAGCTGTCAAACGACGACGCGTAAATTGACTGCCAAGGCAAAGAAGTGCAGGGCACTTCTTTGCAACGTAATTTGAGCCGTTCTTCATTGCATTCAATGAAGAGCAGCTCAAGATTACGGGCGTCACAGACGCCTCGCATAATGCGAGGTGGAGCTTTTACATCTGAAACGACGCAGCTATTTTCTCCTGAAAACAGTCTGTCTTTTCAGACGTAAAAGGAAGCTAGCGTGTGAACATACCCTTCATGTTTAACCACCGGCACTGGACACATATGACTGTGTTCGCACATCGCCTATCTGTTGTGGAATTTCGGTTGCGCAATCTGCACAAACCTAATTCAATTACAGCGTAAAAAATCTGCAGCAGATTCTAGACATGATGTGGATTTTTAAATCCCCAGCATATCTAATCTGTTGTGGAAAGGCCACAAATTTTCACAACGGATTCTATTCATTGCAATACTGTGAGTGAAATCTGCGGCTGTAACTGCAACAAAATCATCAACAAAATCACCAATTTGATGCAGATTTGTAGACCAGTTCACCAACGTAATATTTACGCGCTATGTGAACCCGGCCTTAGGTGGATGTTCTCAAAGGAAATAAAAAATAAACCAGGGGGCGCCGTAAGTAGTATGTTATAGCAATATTTAGCCACAGGAGCATTTTTTAAATAATTAATTTAAATTAAAAAAATTGTTATGTACTGCATAATCTAACAGAGAAATGTCATATTTACTCATGGGAGAACCCCTTTAATGTTTATTGATTTGTATGATTTTTTGTGATTATATTCATCAATCTTTAAAGTGTGAAAGCTTTTTAAAAAAATTACAAATGTCAAGTGTGATTTATGTACATAAAAGATAAAGCTTGATTTTGCTATTTTTTTTTCTTGATTTTATTATTTTTATTCTTTAGTATACAATGCATTACATAAGAATTTATTCTCAAAAGTCTTCTTTAACACCACAGTTTAGAAGCATTTAGGCTGGATTCACACATTCAGTTTTGATTACGTTTTTGATGTGTTTTATTTTAGGCCGGGTTCCCACTGGAGCCTAGAGGACTGGACCTGGCTGGAAAACCTGGATTCATCGCTGGGAGCCAGGACAAGGACTGGTCGTGGGACAACGTGGAGTGGGAGCCAGCTGCTCTTCTGATACAGGTAAAGTATCTAAAAGTGCTGAATTAGTATTAGGCCCTGTCAGGGCCGCCATCAGGAATTTCAGGGCCCCCTACAGCAAAATTTTCTGGGCCCCCCTACCGTGGCACCGCCTGTTAACGGTGTTCCGTCCAGCACTA
The DNA here is from genome assembly GCF_050947455.1 of Rhinoderma darwinii. Taxonomy (NCBI): domain Eukaryota; kingdom Metazoa; phylum Chordata; class Amphibia; order Anura; family Rhinodermatidae; genus Rhinoderma; species Rhinoderma darwinii. The sequence goes on from NC_134694.1 coordinate 98,091,356, forward strand.
TATCATGGTACCCAGGGCCGCCATCAGGGGGGGTATTAAGGGTACTGATGTGAGAGGCCCGGCCAAACCTAATTGAAAGGGGGGCCCGACAAACTGCCGCGACTTGCCTTTGGTAGAAAAAAAACAGGCCCCTGCAATGGGGCCCGTTTTTTTCACCAAAAGAATGTCATGAGCTGCGGGCCCCCCTTTCAATTAGGTTTGGCCGGGCCTCTCACATCAGTACCCCTAATACCCCCCTGATATCGGCCCTGGGTGGCTAGGGGGCCGTCAAACACCGCCGCCCGTGCGACCGACCGCGCGCACCCGCAAACTCCCGCGCATGCGCACCGGCGACCGCCTGGAACCGTGCACCGAATTTTGAGGCAGATTTTGACCTGCGCACACTATCTTGTCGCGTTTGTTGCCCGCGGCGATTGAGGACAGCAGACAGAAAACGCAGCGAAAAATGCATTTTCTGCCCCCCATTGATTTCGATGGGAGGTCAGAGGCGGAACCGCGGCAAGAAAGGACGTGCTGCTTTTTCTTTTTTCCGCAACTGGCTCCCATTGATTTCAGATTAAATCAATGGGAGGCGGTTTTGGAAGTTTTTTGGTGCTGATTCTGACGCAGCGTCCGAGTCAATATCAAGGCCCAAAAACTCTGTGAACTTGGCCTTATTGTTAGGGCTTATTCAGACGAACGTGTAATATATCCGTGCAACGTGCGTGATTTTCACGCGCCTCGCACGGACCTATGTTACTCTATGGGGTCGTGCAGACTGTCAGTGATTTTCACGCAGCGTGTGTCCGCTGCGTAAAACTGACGACATGTCCGATATTTGTGCATTGTTCGCGCATCACGCACCCATTGAAGTCAATGGGTGCGTGAAAATCACACCCAGCACTTCCGCAGCCGTATGAACTATGAATGAAAACAGAAAAGCACCACGTGCTACAAGCATACAAACAGAGTGTCATAATGATGGCGGCTGCGCGAAAATCACGTAGCCACGCATCTTACGCTGCTGCCACACCGAGCTGTTATGGACCTTTTGCATGCGCAAAATGCACACGCTTGTGTAAATGCGGCCTTAGGGTAGGAACACACTAGGCATGAACACTGCGGATTTTATGCAACACATTTTATTGTGGACAATCCGCAGCGTATTACAGTCGCAGCAGAGGGGATGAGATATGAACAAATCTCATTCACACGCTGCAAAAATAATGGACCTGCAGTGTGACTTTTGGCTTTTTAAGCCGCAGCGTGTCAATGTATTCTGTGGAATCGCTGCTCCTCTGTTGCGGAAATGCTGCGGTTCTGCCGCAAAAATCACAAATGAGAAAAAAAGGCACTTTTTTAAATTTATAAAAAAGTCTAGACTTGCCCCGGCCGTAGTCCTGGTGACGCGATCCTCTATTCTTAGCGCAACCCCGCCTCCTGTCATGATGTTTCATCCCATGTGACTGCTGCTGCGGTCACATGGTCTACAGCGTCATCCCAGGAGGCGGGGCTACGTTCAGAAGAGAGAGACGCGTCGCCCTAAACTACGGCCGGGGCAAGTCTAAACTTTTTTTTCCCTGCAGGATTCCCGCAGCGGACACGCCTCACCAAACCTGCGCCACTATTTGGTGCGGTTTTGCTGGCAGAATTCCCTGCGGCTACCGGGGCGGATAAGCTGTGTAGTTTTACTCAGCATATCCGCCTAGTGTGTCCCTTATGATGTCGCTCCTGGAGCTGCTGCCGGTCTCTAAATAGGCAGTTGGTCCAGTAGAATTTGGAATTATTTTTTTTTGTGAACCAGCTTAAAAAAATACAAAACTTTTGTGTTAGGGCCTGTTCACATCACCGTTCGCTTCCGTTCCGGGGTTCCGTCTGAGGTTTCTGTCGGGTGAGCCCCGCAACGGAAAGTGAAAGTGACAGCACAGCTTCCGTTTCCGTCACCATTAGCGCAGTCGACTGCGATATTGATTCCGTCCGAAAACCAGCCGGAATGGTGACGAACGGAAACCATTAGCGATGTTTCCGTCACCATTGAGATCAATGGTGACTGAAACGGAAGCTGTGCTGTCACTTTCATTTTCCGTTGCGGGGTTCACCCGACAGAAACCTCAGACGGAACCCCGGAATGGAAGCGAACAGTGATGTGAACAGGCCCTAACACAAAAGTTTTGTATGTTTTTTAAGCTGGTTGACAAAAAAAAATAATTCCAAATTCTACTGGACCAACTGCCTATTTAGAGACCGGCAGCAGCTCCAGGAGCGACATCATAAGGAACACACTAGGCGGATATGCTGAGTAAAACTACACAGCTTATCCGCCCCGGTAGCCGCAGGGAATTCCGACAGCAAAACCGCACCAAATAGTGGCGCAGGTTTGGTGAGGCATGTCCGCTGCGGGAATCCTGCAGGGAAAAAAAAGTTTAGACTTGCCCGGCCGTAGTTTAGATGACGCATCTCTCTCTTCTGAACGTAGCCCTGCCTCCTGGGATGACGCTGTAGACCATGTGACCGCTGCAGCAGTCACATGGGATGAAACGTCATGACAGGAGGCCGGGCTGCGCTAAGAATAGAGGATCGCGTCACCAGGACTACGGCCGGGGCAAGTCTAAACTTTATCATTTTAAAAAAGTACCTTTTTTTTTCTCTTTTGTGATTTTTGCGGCAGAACCGCAGCATTTCCGCAACAGAGGAGCAGCGATTCCACAGAATACATTGACACGCTGCAGCTTAAAAAGCCACACTGCAGGTCCATTATTTTTGCAGCGTGTGAATGAGATTTGTTCACATCTCATCCCCTCTGCTGCGACTGTAATACGCTGCGGATATTCCACAATAAAATGTGTTGCATAAAATCCGCAGTGTTCATGCCTAGTGTGTTCCTACCCTAAGGCCGGATTTACACAAGCGTGTGCTTTTTGCACGCGCAAAAAACGTGGCATTTTGCGCATGCAAAAGGTCCATAACCGCTCCGTGAGGCAGCAGCGTATGATGCGTGGCTGCGTGATTTTCGCGCAGCCGCCATCATTATGACACTCTGTTTGTATGTTTGTAGCACGTGGTGCTTTTCTGTTTTCATTCATAGTTTATACGGCTGCGGAAGTGCTGGGCGTGATTTTCTCGCACCCATTGACTTCAATGGGTGCGTGATGCGCCAACCACGCACAAATATAAGACATGTCGTGAGTTTTACGTAGCGGACACACGGACACACGCTGCATGAAACTCACTGACAGTCTGCACGGCCCCATAGAGTAACATAGGTCCGTGCGAGGCGCGTGAAAATCTCGCGCGTTGCACGGATGTATTACACGTTCCTCTGAATAAGCCCTAACAATAAGGCCCAGTTCACAGAGTTTTTGGGCCTTGATATTGACTCGGACACTGCGTCAGAATCAGCACCAAACAACTTCCAAAACCGCCTCCCATTGATTTAATCTGAAATCAATGGGAGCCAGTCGCGGAAAAAAGAAAAAGCAGCACGTCCTTTCTTGCCGCGGTTCCGCCTCTGACCTCCCATCGAAATCAATGGGGGGCAGAAAATGCATTTTTCGCTGCGTTTTTTGTCTGCTGTCCTCAATCGCCGCGGGCAAAAAACGCAGCAAAAAAACGCGGTAAGATAGTGTGGGCAGGTCAAAATCTGCCTCAAAATTCTTTAAGGAATTTTGAGGCAGATTTTTTTTTGCCTGCAAAATACTGTGTGAACAGGGCCATACATGATCAGCACTTTGAGATCATTTACTCACTGTGTCAGAAGAGCTGTTCCCACTCCAGTCCTCTTCCGGCGATGTCTTCCAGGCGAGGTCTTCGGTCCAGACGTCCAGTCCTTCACCTCCAGCCAGGCTCCAGGTAAGTTTTGTCCATGTGTTTCCATGGGTGCGCCGCGCGGGCGATCGCGGGTGCGCGCGCGGGGGTCGCAGGTGCGCGCGCGGGCGGTCGCACGGGCCGTCGCGGGCGCGGGCGGTCGTGGGTGCGCTCGCGGGCGGTCTCGAGTGCGGGCGTTCGTGGGTGCGCGCTTGCGAGTGCGCACGCGCGGGATCTTCCTTGTGCGCGCGATCGGGTGCGCGGGCGGACTGTTTGACGGCCCCCCATGATGAGGGGAGGGGAGGGGAGGGGAGGGGGCCCGCAGCAGCTCACGACATTCTTTTGGTGAAAAAAACGGGCCCCATTGCAGGGGCCCGTTTTTTCCTACCAAAAGAATGTCGCGGCAGTTGCCGGGCCCCCCTTTCAATTAGGTTTGGCCGGGCCCCTCACACCAGTACCCCTAATACCCCCCTGATGGCGGCCCTGGGCCCTGTTCAGACAGAGTAATTTGCAGGCAGAAAAAATCTCCCTCAAAATTCCTTCAGGAATTTTGAAGCAGATTTTGACCTGCCTGCACTTTGCTGTGTTTTTTGCTGCGTTTTTCGCCCGCGGCCATTGTGGTCCTCGGGCAAAAAAACGCAGTGAATCATGCTTTTTATGCCTCCCATTGACGTCATCCCGCTTTTTTGTCCCGCGAGCAGCTAAAAGCCGTCCTGAAAAAAAAAAAACGCCTTCACCTCCCATTGAAATGAATGGGAGGCGGATTCCTCAGTTTTTTGGCGCTGATTCCAATGCGGTTTCTGCGTCAAAATAAGTGCCAAAAAACTCTGTGTGAATTGGGCCTTATTACTACAGTAGGAACACACTAGTCGTGAACACTGCAGATTTTATGCAACTAATTTCATTGTGGAAAATCTGCAGTATATTACAGTAGCAGCCGTATGGATGAGATTTGAACAAATGTCATCCACACACAGTAGAAAAAATCTTGTTTAATGCCACAGCATGTCAATTCATGCTGCGGAATCTTTACTCCTCTGTTGTGGGTTTTCCTCATTGACTTCGAAGTAAAACCCACAACAAAGTGCTGTGTGTTGCGAATATTGCAGCAAAAATCACAAATTAGAAAAAAAAAAGGTTTTTTTTTTATTTTAAATTTAAATAAAAGTTTATACTTACTTCGGCCATAGTCTAGGTGAAGCGTCTCCCTCCTCTCAGCACAGCCCGGCCTCCTGGGATGACGCTGATGTCCATGTGACCGCGGCAGCCTTTGATGTGCTGCAGCAGTCACATGGGATGAAACGTCATGATAGGAGGATCCCTTTGGACATGCTGCCCGAAATACTGCACCACTATTTGGTGTGGTTTTTCTGGCGGTATTCCCTGTGGTTACCAAGGTGGATATGCTGTGTCATTTTAGGGCTTATTTAGACGAACGTGTAATACGTCCGTGCAACGAGCGTGATTTTCACGCGCCTCGCACGGACCTATGTTAGTCAATGCGGCCATTCAGACAGTCCATGATTTTCACGCAGCGTATGTCCGCTGCGTAAAACTCACGACATGTCCTATATTTGTGCGTTGCTCTCGCATCACGCACCCATTGAAGTCAATGGGTGCGTGAAAATCACGCGCAGCACACGGAAGCACTTCCGTGTGACGCGCGTGAATCGCGCAACAGCAGTAAAAAGTATGAATGAAAACAGAAAAGCACCACGTTCTTTTCTGTTTACAAACAGACAAACGGAGTGTCATAATGATGGCGGCTGCGCGAAAATCACGCAGCCACACATCATATGGTGATGACACATGGAGCTGTTAAGTACCTTTTGCGCGCGCAAAACGCCGCATTTTTTTGCGCACGCAACACGCACACGCTCGTGTAAATCCGGCCTTATGCAGCATATCCGCTTAGTGTGTTTCTACCCTTACGATGCGCTCCTGAAGCTGCTGTCCGTCTCTAAATAGGCAGTTGCTTCAGTAGAATTTGTAATTGTAATTTGTTTTTTTTCCCTTTCCTCTTGGTTAAACATATTAAAATAAAGTGGCGCAAAATGACCAGCTTTAAAAAATACAAAACGTTTGTGTTAGGCCTTGTTCACATTATGCATTGGCTGCATTAGGGGCCTCCATCGCAGATCTGGCCAAGAATATCAGATATAATTGTGCAGCATGCTGCCCTATTGTTTAAGTTAAAACCACAGGTACCCCAACGGTAACCCGACAAAACCCATTAAAGTCAATGGGTTTAGTTGGCGGGCGGTGTTATCCATTGTGCAATGGAACCAGCGCTTCTTATTTTTAAGTTGTTCTGCTCCTCTGACGGAGCAGAATAACAGAAAACTGAACGCAGTTGTGAACCCAGCCTTACATGTTAGGCATTTTGACTAAAATCAAACTTCTCAAGCAGGAGGAGCTTATACAGAGCGGCGGTCTCGCATGTGCCCGCTACTCCATTCAATGTCTATGAGAATGACGGAAACAGCCGAGTACAATGTACTCAGCTTTTTCCGTCATTCCCATACACTTTGAATAAAGTGGCAGCGCGCACGCTTTACCGCCGCTTGACCGCCGCTTGATTCAATGTCCTCCTCACTACGGGGGGTAGGCCCAAACAATTTGGATGTATGGGGCCCTGAAATTCCTGATGGCAGCCCTGGTTGTATGTGAAGAGAAAACCCTTTTAATACTTGATTGAAGGCTGAATGGGAAAAATAGTTAGTGAATCAAGGTATAAGCAACTTGCTCACGTAATCTTCGTTACATGGAATCAAGCGTTCCTGTTGTCCTTGGAGCAATACAAGGCAGGTTGACTTATTATATACTTGTGTTCGGATCATGTACGGTTTTTAAAGCAATTTGTCAGATTTGATATAGAAAAGTTAAGGAAATAAATACTGGCTGCTCTTAATGGTGACATAAGCGATAATATAAGAGGCTTTTGAAGACGCATATATATTTCCACACGCTTTCTGCAAGCTGATATGACAGATCAATAACCTTCTTTTTTGAGCAAAGGGAAAACTATTCCATTAAAATTCACATTTTGTTTGTAAATCTAAAAAGACTGGAGTGGTTTGGCGTTGCATGAATTTTAATCTGACTGAGTGCAGGGCAATGAGAAGAAAAAAAACACTACTAAAAAGAGATTTTTTTTATGCTTAGTCTGTGGAATATACACAGCCTGCGCTGCAGATGAAAGTACCAGTATAAATATTACCTGATATTAATTAATATTTATGTGCAGATTATTTTCTATGCTGCAAAAAATTGTGAAATAACATTATCTATACTAGAAATTCGGCATAATAAGAAAATTTAAGTAAAGAAACAAAAACATCCTCCTAGTCCGTTATAGTCACCTACATTTTACTATCTTTTTAATCATTGCCAGTACAAATGACTAATTTCAAGCTCATGGGCCCTATGCAAAATTCGTAACTAGGCCAGCTGCTATGCTGCACCATTTAGGTCGGGTTCCCAAGTAGCGTAAATGATGCGGAATTTCTGCAACGGAATTCTGTGCGGAAATTCCGCAGCATTTACAGTAGCAGCAAAGTGGATGAGATTCATAAAATCTCATGCCCACGCTGCGGAAAAAAACCGCAGCGTAAACATTAATAACTTGACCTGCAGCATGTCAATTTACACTGCGTTTTTGTTGATTTTCTGTTGTGGGTTTTCCCCATTCAATTCAACGGGGATGCAAAACCCGAAACAGAAAGCCCAGTGCTGCGACTTTCGCGGCGTATTCACAGAAATTACGCAGCAAAAATTGTAACTATGGTAAATAAAAATCATCATTCTTACCCAGAACGCCCTCCTCCTTCCTGCAGTCCAGCTTCCTAGGATGACGTTGCAGCCCCATGTGATCGATGCAGCCAGTCACAGGCTGCAGCGGTGGTCACATGGGATGATACGTCACCAGGGCCGGCCGTAGGTTGGATGGCGCCCTGTGCGGGATTCTCTATTGCTGCCCTCCACAAACCAAAAAAATTAACCACACACACACACACACACATACACATATACACACATACGGACTCAGGTCTCAGCGCTAGACACGGCGGCTCTGTATACAGAATACAAAACAGCTGTATCTCAAAAAGTTAAATTCGTTTAATAAGGCTCCGTTCACATGTGCGTCAGGGCTCATGCACTTTTGATTCCTTTAAAACGACGGAACCGTTGCACAATGGAGACAAACGCAAACAATTTGCAATCAATGGTGATGCAAACAGAAACCAATGGTCAGTCAGGGTGCCGTTCTGACGGAAAACTCAGATAGAACGCCTGAACGGAGCCCTGACGCAGATGTGAACAAAGCCTTAAATGTAATCACAAAGTTGCACCAAACACACTGATTTTTATAAAAATAAATAAAATGGCGCGGGGCATGCACTCCCGGTGGCGCCCGCCTTACAGTGCGGTGGGCGATGCCCTGTGCGACCGCACTGGTCGCACTTACCTAAGTCCGGCCATGTACGTCACCCCGGGAGGCCGGCCTGGATGACGTCAGGAGCTGGCCTCCTGGGATGACGTTACATCCCATGTGACCACCGGTGCAGCCAATCACAGGCTGCAGCAGTCACATGGGCTGCAGCGTCATCCAGGAAGGCCAGAAGGGGCTACGATGGAGGGACACGTCACCATAACAACGGTCTACGTAAGTATGAGTGGTTTTTACCACTGCTTTCCGCAGCGAAAATTCCGTCTGAAAAAACGCACCACAATGTGGTGCAGTTTTCCGATGGAATGTACTGCAAGTTCCAGGCCGGATACGCTGCTTGATTTTTACGCAGTGTATCCGTCCCGTGGGAACCTGGCCTTATAGTACTAGTCTACAAACATTTTAGACCCGCTCGGGCTCCGGGGCCCAGATGCGACTGCAACATCTGAATCCCTATAGCCACACACCTGTCAGTTGCTGCTTACCAAGAACGTAGTCCTAGAATGAGGTGGTTAGGCTAGGTTTAAAATGTGTTAGTGTTCCTACGTTTGGCATATAAGGTAGGAAATTCTGCTGACGAAATTTTGCCAGAATAAGTTGTTATACCTTTGCCTCAACTGTATTGAAAGTGTAGACCACTACTAACATATGCAAAAAATCAAACAAACAAATAAACCCATATACGTTGGAGATTTAAAACGGTTGTCCAGCTTGAGGGCTGTTTTTTATATTGATGACCTATCCACAGGATAGGTTATTAGTACATGATCGGTGGTGTCCGACACCCGGACCCCGCACCATCAGCTGTTCTGGCTGACTTTGTTGTATAGCAGCCGTGCTGGGTTACTGCAGCTCGGCCACTATACAGTGGTCGGAGCCTTCTGCTTCTGGCACTGACCCCTTCTTAGCTTCAGCTGCCTGGTGGCAGCCAGAACAGCTGATCGGTGCGGGTCCCGGTGTCGGACCCCCACCGATCATACAATGATGACCTATACTGTGCATAGGTCATCAGTATCAAAAACAGCCCCCAACCTGGACAACCCCTTCCAATCAAAAGTTGGTGCTGTGAATCTAGGGTAGTTTGATAAATACCCCAATTTATTATTCTAGGAGGCAAATGACTGCTTCAATAACACTGTGGAAGGGAGTTCATTCCTTAATCCCATCCCACAAAATGCTGTACATGTACGTCATCGGTGGAAGGTATTTTCGACATAATACCATACATGTACGTCACTGTCATCACCAGTGGAAGTGTATCTGTGAGTGACTGATCATGTCCATCAGGCTGGCATCACGATCGCTGGGGCTTACAGTTGAAAGCTAACAACCCTGAGCCTCATAAAGGTCTCCCGGGCTGTCCAGTATTAGTTCCCCAACAAGTCAACAGTTAAAAACTGGTACCTCCGTACTCATAAAGATCCATACAAAAAAGATATGCCACCTATCTATGGGTTATTGTTGATTGCCATAAAAAAAAAACTCTCCATGTCTACATCTCAAAACCAGGACAGATTTTAATCCAGATTCTAATTAATGATGGGATCCTATTAAATCACAGCAAGCAAGAATCTTGAAAACCGTGAGAAATTGATACAGGAATGGCAGCATATTGAAAATTTTTATAACTTTCAATTATATAATAAATATACCGTACTTTAAAAGCTGAAATTGTAATACACCTTTAAGGCCAAAGTTGTCTCGTTCCTTATGTGGTTAAGCTGGCCATAGATGTAATAATTATCATTAACCGATCAACTGTTGATCACTTTGTACTAAAAACGATCTGTGCTGACTGTTAAAATTATGTTACATTGCTCGGAAACCGAATCGTTCATGCTTAAACATTTGTTACAGGTTTGGCAGTAGTATTTTTACAACTCATATAATAAGCGGACAGATTTCACGTGTGAGTTAGTTCTAACTGTGTCACATCAGATGAAAAGTCACTTTCTGCTCAGTGTTAACCCCCAGATCAATTTTGCCTTGTTGATTTTAATGGTCCAGTGAAAAACCATGGGGAATACAACTAGCAAATTCATTTGTACAGAAACAATCGATAACCATGAGAAGATCATTTAATACAAAAGTAACATTCTACATGATACAAAGTGCTTGCCACTATAATATCTAACTTGTATTATAGTGAAATAAAAATCTTTACTGTGATCTCTCAAAAGGAACATTGCTTGGCATTATTCTTTGTGGGAACTCTGTAGATCTCCATGGATTGGAAATTGAATATTACTGGAGTATTGATTCCCTAACTTCTTCCTAACCCATGCCTTTTCTTCTTAAGTCTATATACCACAAGCTAATAATAAAGCTACTTTGTAGTAAAGAGCATTCAAGGTGTAATTTTACTGAAAGAAGTATATGTTTTCCGTGCAAATTTAAAGGAAGCGTTTTTTTAAATGCAAAATAAAAATCAATTTTGTCTTATATAAATGAAATGTTACAGTAATATTCAATGAGAACAAGGACTAATCATACTGTAACATTATGTAGGGCAAGTGAAAAAAGTTTCTAATACACATTCCTGTGTAGGTTGTAATTTTGGAATCCAGTTTGGCAACAATTAAATTTTTAGCAATATTTGTTTTCATTTTAGTTTGAATGGGCAATAAAGGTGGACAAATATACACAGTTTGAGGCAGTTGTGGAAAAATGTTGCAAAGTAAGGATGCTCTCAAAAATAGAAGTGTTAATAGTTTTTGTATCAATTAACAAAATACACTGTGAATGAACAGAAGAGAAATCAAAATCAAATCAATATTTGGTGTTACTACCCTTTGCATTCAAAACAGCATCAATTCTTCTAGGTACACTTGCACAAAAGTCATGGATTTTGTAGGATTATAGTCAGGTGTATGATTAACCAATTATACCAAACAGGTGATAAAGAGAATCATTTTCATATGTAGGCTGTGTAGGAGGCTTGAAACTGGGTGGGGAACAGCCAAACTCTGCTACAAAGGTGAGGTTGTGGAAGACACTTTCATGTCACAGGTTTATTTTCATACACAATGTGTGTGAACATTTGAATTATCTAAAATATTTAAGGTAGCTATGCTTTAAGTGCACTAACAGAGACTAGAACTGCAATCTAAATAGCCCATGGGCTCACAATTTTTTTTTGTAATGTACAATGTAAGGTTGTGCAGAGATGTTTATAGTGCAGAACCCCTTTAAAGTTAAAGAAAACCCAGTTTATCCCAAATTATTATGATCCAGCAAGCCTTAATGGAACTCTCTATCACTGGTTGTGATGGGTAATTCCTTGAAAGAGTTCGAGAGGGGCCTGGATGCCTTCTTGAAAGATGTAATATCACAATTTATGGTTGTATAGATTGCTGGAGATGGGTCATTGATCCAGGGATTGTCATATTTGGAGTCAGGATGAAAATTTGTCCCTGAGATGGGGAAATTTGGCTTCTGCCGCATGGGAGTTTTTGTCTTCTTCTACATTGCAGAATAGGTTGGACTAGGTATAAGTGTTCTTAAACCTTACTATATTATGGACACATCTTAATTGCATTTTTCAAACCTGAGATAACGAGTATGACAGTCAACACCAGTTACATATCTAGTATTTGCTATATTTATAGTAGTTGTATAAAGAAAGTCACAATATAAATGTAATGGATGATTTGCTAAATAGCATGCTGTTTTTTTTCCCCTAGAGGCCATATAAAAATTTCCACTTATAATTAAAAGTTTCACTATGAATCTAATTTATTAAACAACTAACAAGACGTGATATGACTTTAATATGTGCTAAAAGATATATTATTGCATTTTGCTATTATTCACACACAGGAGGGTCTGTAGAGTTGTATGGTACATTACAGCTTAAAGGGTTGTCTCACCACAAGATCCCCTGTCCATCTGTCCTATCAGGTCCTATGGACATCATATAGCCCCTATATGCCAAAATAGAGAGCTCCCACTCCAGCAGACCCAGCACGTCAGTGTAATACATGAACAGTGATTCATTTGAACAGCCGGCATGTAATATTATATTTCCCCCTCATTGGCCACTGCAGGGGAAATGTTTGGCTGGCTTCCCCCGGCAATAACAGCTGGTTGCTGGGTGGTAAAGTAGCTGGACCAGTGGCAATCAGCTGATCGCCATACTGTCTATGTTTTAAAAAGGGATTTTCTTCATTAGACAACCCCTTGTAGTGAGTTCCAGCTTTGACCCATTCCCACCACAGTCATTTTTCAGATTTTCATTTTTATTTTTTCCTCCCCGCCTTCCAAAAGCCATAACTTTTTTCTTTTTCCGACAATAGAGTGGTGTGAGGGCTTATGTTTTGTGGGAGAAGTTGTAGTTTCTATTGGCATCATTTAAAGTACCATATAATGTACTGGGAAACTGAAAATAAATTATTTGCGGACTAAAATTGGAAAAAACTGTGATTCCTCAATTGTTTTTTGGGTTTCGTTTTAACGGCTTTCACCATCTGGTAAAAACCAAAACTTAAATTTATTCTTTCACTTAATACGATTACGGTGATACCAAATTTATACAGGTTTTTGTATATTTTACTACTTTTAAGGAAACAAAACGTTTTGTTAAAACATTTTTTAAAAGTGTCGCCACCTTCTCAGAGCAATAACTTTTTTTTCATTGATTGAGCTGTGTGATGGCTCATTTTTTGCGGGACGAGCTGTAGTTTTTATCGGTATTATTTTTTGGGAGCTAAGTTGACCAAAAAACAACTATTTAGGTCTTTTAAATGTTTTCATTTTTACGGCGTTTACCATGTGCATTAAATAATGCTATATTTTAATAGTTTAGACTTTTACGGATGCAGTAATACCAATTTTGTTAGCTTTTTTTTTATTTTTGACATTACTTTAGAGAAAGAAATGGGAAAACTGTTTTTTTTTTAACTTTTAATTTTTTTCAAATTTTTTTTAGTACTAAAGACTTTATTTCACTTTTTTTTTTACACATTTCATTAGTTCCCTCTAGTGGACTTCAACCAGCGATCATTAGTATATTGTCATTTCTACAGGCATCTGTTAAGCCCTGCCACAGGGCTTAGCAGAGGCAGAGTGAAGGCAGTCCTTGGGGCCTTCATTAGGCCCCTGGGCTGCCATGACAACCGTCTTCGCCCCCAAATCTCACTGCGGGGGGGGGGGGGAGGAGCTGTCGGAGGGTTTTCCCCCCTCTTTTCAACGCCCCAGATACTGCGGTCGCGATCACTGTTCCTGGCAGTTTGTCCCGGGTGTTGACTGTAAAACACAGCCAACACCCGCAGCGTATAGAGCGTATAGAGCGCGGTCATCGCGTGAGCGTGCTCCATACATTCCCCCCCCCCCACACACTACGACGTACCAGGCACAGTCACACAGTCTAGTTCGACCCCACATTTAGTAAAATTCTATAAGGGTCTTCTGTTGAGACTTACTAGAAAATGGCCTAGTATACATGTTAAAAGTTAGCAAATCAGGCAATTTTTTAAACTATAAAAATATCATTCCTATCATAGAACAGTATTCTTTGTAGATCTAAATGGAAATTGTCAGCTCCCATAAATAAACAAAGACGTAAAAACCATAAATTCTTTAATTAATGCTTTTAACTAATTAGATTATATTACTGAGATACATAAGCTGTTTTACAAAGTGATACATTCTACACATTATCCAAGCACAACATTTTAATCAGTCCTTTCAAAGGCAAAAAATACATGGATAACTATGTTGCTATGATTTCCTTGTGTGGCATCCACGAATGCAATGTACATTTTACAAGACAATAACATTAATAGGAAAAGCAATGCAGTAAAAGTATTAAATAGATAGAAGGGGATTCCTTTAAACTACTTTAAAACCTAAAGTAACTCCACTCAAAACCTTCCAAAACAGGTGTGACTGCAATTAAATCCAGTATATTCCCCCATGTCATACTGCTGATTTTGTTGGGGTCATTTATTTTTTTCTCCCTTTAATCCTGCAGTTGGCTCGTTTTAGGCTAAATCCTGGAAAATATGTAATCCTAACTCCTCTCATGCTGTTCCATCCCTTATCCCGCACTGCCTATTTCTACTTGTGCTTTGAAGTGGTCAGCATTGGGCTGGCTCACCAGAAAATGTGAAAGCTGAAGGAAATAGTGAAGGTCTAGATAATGCGGTGGGATTAGACAGTTGGTGCCACCTCTAGAATTATGTATTATCACAGCACAATAGTGAGTACCTGTCTTTTCTTCCTCCTTGAAAGCTTGATTTCAATGGTGATGGATCCAGTGCCAATGGTTTTCGTTTGTCTCAGTTGTGCAAGGGTTCCGTCGTTTTGATGGAATCAATACGGTAGTCAACTAACGGTACTGAGACCAATGGAATCCATTGGCACCAGACCCTTCACCATTAAAATCAATGATGATGCAAATGGAAACATATGGTGTCTGTTTGTTTCAGTCAGGGTCCCGTTTTGACGGAAAGCTCCGACGGGAAGGTCAGAACAGGACCCTGAAGCAGATGTGAATGAAGCTTTAGCCATTTTTTGATACTATCTTGGCACTGTTTGCACTTTATCTTGATGCTGTATGTCATGCTTTATCTGGCTTTGCATGACATTGTTGCAGCACTATATGGAACTTTTATGTTAGGGCATATAACAGCATTATTTGAGCTTTGAATTGTTTTTAGAATTGTTTCCAGAAAAAAAGAGACATCATGATTTGTTTGGCTAGGTTTTCACACTGGCGGGCAAGCACCCGCTAGTGATTTTCTTTCACTAAGAATAAAATATGGGCAAACTGAATAAGTCATAATTGATTTTTTGATGCTTTATGATTTCTAGTCTATTAGTCAGGGAAATAAAATTATGGATGACCACTGTAGATCAGCAGCTGTAAATTTTGAGTCTCCTGCCATACTGGTCCTTATATTGTAGCTTCTCTGATCCTTCTGAGTCTCACATGGTAGAGGGGGAATGAGATAACTGCATGTTGTTTTTTTAATTAACATACATTATTAACAATTTGTTTAACTAACTAATATGATATTATACAGTACACATATATATATATGTCTATTAAGTTAAACATTTGTACTTTACGTTAGATTATGTCCTTATTTTACTGTATGCTCCCCAATTGATGTGTATATGACTAACGCATTCTTAGCGTCTCTATTTAAATGTTCTGTATATTGCTTTCCTCTTCCCAATGATTTGTAGTCTGCAGACGATAACATTGCTAACACATGAATACTAACTTAACATTTTAATTGGTCCCTTAATGGATTGTTGTTTTTTTTTCTAATTCTTGTTTAAATGTTGGTCCAAATTTCACACCTCCCTATGATGTTAATGTTGTCACTCTCATGTCAGCTTGTTGATCTTCAACTATTTCCCAGGGAAAACGAAAGCTATAATTAAGCGGCCACCCAGCGCCACCGAACAGATAAGAGCGCGACATAAGCCGTCCACCTATACATGAATTAATTGCTTTGAATTTGTAACCTGGATGCTATTTTTACCTTAGCCGTTAAAAGGAATTAGTCAGATTGCTACTTGTACTGTTATTCTTATCATTATATCTACTTAATTACCAATTGCAGGTGTGTGTTATATTAGATCTGAACGGAAGCTTATTTTGGCGTCAGTTTTATTATGGGTAAACACAGGATTTTAGAAAATATGAATAATTGGCTTTAATATTGTTTGCTACAGCATGCATAATGCATCCACATTAAATATGAATGTTCCCTTGAGAAATACCTATCATTTTATAGAGAATGAGACATTGTTAGACAAAAAAATGAGTCCATAATGAGAACAAATTTAATATTACAGAGAGGATGCACACGTATTCAGACGACAACAGAGCATCATTGTATTGGTCTATTAATCTTCTAGCATATTGTATTCTATTTACTTTGATATGAAGATTCATTCAGCGTACAACTCTGGTGTGTTACTAGCTAGATGAAATATCAGTAAGGCTGGGTTCACACGTGGCGGAATTTCACTTGAATTCCGCTGCGGACACTCCGCAGCGTTAATCCGCAGCGGAGCCGTTTCTGCATTGACTTCCACTTCTATTTAGAAGTGTTCGTTTAGACGATGCGTAAAATTCCGCTGCGGAGCATAGGCTGCGGAGCGGAATTTGGTGTCCGCAGCATGCTCTGTCTGTTGCGGACCAGTGGCGGACTGGTTGCGGACTCATGGCGGAATTTCTCCATTGACTTCAATGGAGATTCTAAGTTCCGCAATGAAGTCTGCAGCTGTCATGCACATGTTATGTGTGCTGCGGATGCGTCTTGCTTTTTTGCCATGACATTTCTTCATTCTGGCTGGACCTATGTATTTCTAGGTCTACAGCCAGACTGAGGAAGTCAATGGGGCTCCCGGAATTACGGGAGCGTTGCTAGGTGACGTCAGTAAATAGTCACTGTCCAGGGTGCTGAAAGAGTTAAGCGATCGGCAGTAACTTTTTCTGCCCGCTGGACAGTGACTACCGATCCCAATATACAGCTACCTGTAAAAAAAATAGAAGTTCATACTTACCGAGAACTCCCTGCTTCTGTCTCCAGTCCGGCTTCCCAGGATGACGTTTCTGTCTAAGTGATGGCTGCAGCCAATCACAGGCTGCAGCGGTCACTTGGACTGCCGCGTCATCCAGGGAGGTCGGGCTGGATGCCGAAAGAGGGACGCGTCACCAAGACAACGGCCGGTAAGTATGAAATTCGTTTATTTTCACTAGGGAAAGTGCTGTCCCTTCTCTCTATCCTGCACTGAATAGAGAGAAGGGAAGCACTTTTCCCGCAGTCCGCAGCAGCTAGTCCGCATCAATTTACTGCACATTTTGGGCAGATCCGCCGCAGAATCTGCAACGCAGATTCTGTGCGGAATTGATGCGGACAGCTGCGGAGGAAATCCGCCACGTCTGGCCATGCCCTAAAGAAGAAGCATGCTCAGGAGTAGGAGATGAAGAGCACCTCAATTATGAGCTTATATGGGGTTGAACCAGTGCGACAGTCAATGGTTTGAGGGTTATTCATTATATAGTCAGACCATCCAGTTGGAGCTGGCATTTTTTATCAATAACCACAAATACCAAATCTACATAGGGAGGTCATCTCAACGCAACTTCCTGATCAGGTGGTCATCAGACTCTGCTCTCTCTCTCTCTGAACGTCCACCCAGGGGTCATTTCTTATACAGCTGCACCTTTCACCTCTAAGGGTATGAACACACAGCAAAAACACTGCGGATTTTCCACAACGGATTAATTGCGGAAAATCCACAGCATAGTACAGTAGCAGCAGTGTGGGTGAGGTTTCAACAATTCTCGTCCCCACACTGCGGAAAAGTGCAGCCGAAAAAAACGCATAGAAATTGACCAGCAGGAATCGCATCTCATCTGTTGCGGGTTTTGCCATTGAATTCAATGGGGTGCTTAAAACCACAACAAAGTGGTGTGCGTTACGACATTTGCGGCGGAATCACAGCGATTCCGCCGTAAAAATCGCAAGTAAGAAAAAAAAGTAAAGTTACACTTACCCAGAGTTCCCTGCTTCTTCTCCAGTCCGGCCTCCTGGGATGACATATTTTTTTCTTTTAAAGGATTTTACTGTACTTAAAAAATAATGAAAAGCAGAAAAATTCATTTCACAGCGAAAAAAATTATATTTCTAAAGTAATCATTTTCAGAAGAAAGTAACTGTAAGTAAAAAGTAAAAAACTACATTATTGATTGAAAAAAAACAACAAAGTACATTACAAATCAAGACAGAACTGCTGAACTTATTTTACATGCAAAATAGAATAAAACTTTATTTACAACATACAGTTAGGTCCAGAATTATTTGGACAGTGATACAAGTTTTGGCATTTTTGCTATTTACCAAAACATATTGAATATACAGTTATATAATCAATATGGGCTTAAAGTGCAGACTCTCAGCTTTAATTTGAGGGTATTCCCATCCTAATTTGAGCAAGGGTTTAGGAATTACAACTCTTTAATATGTAGCTGCCTCTTTTTCAAGGGACCAAAGGTAATTGGACAATTATCTCACAAGGTATTTAATGGGCTGCATGGGCTATTCCCTCGTTAATCCATCATCAATTAAACAGGTAAAAGGTCTGGAGTTGATTCCAGGTGTGGCATTTACATTTGGAAGCTGTTGCTGTGAACCTACAACATGAGGTCAAAGGAGCTCTCAATGCAAGTGAAACAGACCATCGTTAGGCTGAAAAAAATGAAGAAATCCATCAGAGAGATAGCACAAATGTTAGGAGTGGCCAAACCCACTTTGGTACATTCTTGAAAAAAAAAAAAAAAGAGCGCACTGGTGATCTCGTGAACTCCAAAGTGCCTGGACGTCTACAGTGGTGGATGATCGCAGAATCCTTTCCATGGTGAAGAAAAACCCCTCCACAACGTCTACCCAAGTGAAGAACACTCTCCTGGAAGTAAGTGAATCCGTATATACCATAAAGAGAAAACTTCATGGAGGTCAAACCATTAACCCCTTGACGCATTATTACGTACATGAACGTGATAAGTGTAACAGGGAAGTATGGAGGGCGCTCATGGGCTGAGCGCCCTCCATACCCTGCGGCTGTCAGCTGTGTTTTACAGCTGACAGCCCAGACTAACGGCCGGGAACAGCGATCGCGCTGTTCCTGGCTGTTTAACCCCTCAAATGCTGTGATCAATCGCAAGCGCAGCATCTGAGGCGTTATAAAGAGGGGGCGGCCCCTCCGACTGCTCGTCGGTGCCCCACACCACGATCGTGGGGCGCCAGTGATAGTCATGGCAGCCTGGGGGCCTAATGAAGGCTCCCAGGGCTGCCTTTGGTCTGCCTCTGTTATGCCGTGTCTCTGGCATGGCTTAACAGAAGCCTGTGAAAATAACTGTATACTGCAATACATTAGTATTGCAGTATATGGTACCAGCGATTTAACAATCGCAGTTTAAGTCCCCTAGGGAGACTAGTAAATGGTGTAAAAAAAAGTTTAATAAAGTTATTAGTAGTGAAAAAAACTAAATATTAAAAGTTTAAAAAAAAAACCTTTTCCAATTTTTCCACTAAAGGGATGTAAAAAATAAAGAAATAAACAAAATTGGTATCGCTGCATCTGTAAAAGTCTGAACTATTACAATATACTATTATTTAACGCGCACGGTGAACGCAGTAAAAACCAAAAAATGTAAACGCTTTTTTTGGTCACTTTAGCTCGCAAAAAAAATGAAATAAAAAGTGATCAAAAAATAGTATGTACCAAAAATGGTACCAATAAAAACTACAGCTCGTCCTGCAAAAAATAAACCCACACACTGCTCCATCCACGGAAAAATAAAAACGTTTTGGCTCTCCGAATGGTGAAACAAAACAATTTTTTTTTAA
Source organism: Rhinoderma darwinii (assembly GCF_050947455.1). Taxonomy (NCBI): domain Eukaryota; kingdom Metazoa; phylum Chordata; class Amphibia; order Anura; family Rhinodermatidae; genus Rhinoderma; species Rhinoderma darwinii. The sequence continues at coordinate 98,110,961 of NC_134694.1, forward strand.
CAAAAAGGTTTTTTCTTTTTAAAAGTTGTAATATATAAATAAAACTTATATAAATTTGGTATCGCCGTAATCGTATTGACCCACAGAATAAAGTTCAGTTGTCGTTTTTACCGCACGGTGAAAGACGTAAAAACAAATAACATAAAAACAATGTAGGATTCTCAGTTTTTTTCAATTTCAGCCCAAAATTATTTTTTTTTCAGTTTCCCAGTACATTATATGGTACTTTAAATGATGCCATTAGAAACTACAACTCCTCCCACAAATAATAAGCCCTCACACCACTCTATTGATGGAAAAATAAAAAAATTATGGCTCTTGGAACCCGGGGAGTGAAAAACTAAAATGAAAAAATGAAAAATGGCTCGGTTCTTAAAGGTTATGCTTGATAAAGACCCGTTCATAGGTTGAAACGTTGCAAGTGTTTTTATGCTTGGTGAATAAATCAAATACACTTCTTTGGATTATCTTGAGTGCTGCAGTTCCTTTCTTCGATTGCATATTGATCGTCCCTTGAGGGGTTAATCAGTCTCAAAAATAGAAAGGCCAGATTAGACTTTGCCAAACAACATGTAAAGAAGCCGCCCAGTTCTGGAACAGCATGAAACTAAGATCAACCTGTACCAGGATGATGGGAGGAAGAAAGTATGGAGAAGGCTTGGAACGGCTCATGATCCAAAGCACAGCACATCCTCTGTAAAACATGGTGGAGGCAGTGTGATGGCATAGTGGGGGCAGTGTGATGGCATGGTGGGGGCAGTGTGATGGCATGGGCATGCATGACTGCCTGAGGCACTGGGTGACTAGTGTTTATTGATAATGTGACTGAAGACAGAAGTAGCCGGATAAATTCTAAAATGTTCAGGGATTTACTTTCTGCTCAGATTCAACCAAATGCAGCAAGGTTGATTGGACGTCGCTTCACAGGACAGATGGACAATGACACAAAACATACTGCTAAAGCAACCCAGGAGATTATTAAGGCAAAGAAGTGGAATATTCTGCAATGGCCAAGACAATCACCAGATCTCAACCCGATCGAGCTCCATTTCACCTGCTCAAGATAAAACTTAAGTCAGAAAGACCCACCAACAAGCAACAACTGAAGACAGCGTCAGTAAAGGCCTGGCAAAGCATCACAAAGGAGGAAACGGAGCGTTTGGTGATGTCCATGGGTTCCAGACTTCAGGCCGTCATTGCTTGCAAAGGATTCTCTACAAAGTATTAAAAAAAACATATTATTTATGGTAATGTTCATTTGTCCAATTACTTTTCAGCCCCTGAAATGAGGAGGTTGTGTAGAAAAATGGTTGCAATTCCTAAACGTTTCACAGGATATTTTTGTTCAACCCCTTGAAATAAACCTGAAAGTCCACACTTCAATTGCATCTCAGTTGTTTCATTTCAAATCCAATATGGTGGCATGCAGAGCCCAAATCATGAAGATTGTGTCACTGTCCAAATAATTCTGGACCTAACTGTATTACTTTTCTTAGCTGCGCTCATCTCATTTTGTCATGGTGTCTCTGAGCTAGAGGTGGGATAGACATGCCCAACATACAGCTGTTTTTTTGTTTTTTTGCCTCTGCTATAGTCATTCTCCTGAATAGATAGACAATGTGGACGGTGTTATGAAGGTTTTGTTCCCCTAGAGCCATCTGAGCATCTCTTCTGCTGGATCTCCTAATACAAAAGCATTAGGGCTTCTGAAATCACTCCAGACTTCATAAGAGTTTACAGAGACAAGAGGTCAGATAATGTCTGATAGGGAATATTTATGTTAGGATTACAGCGTCCTCATTTTTTTTTTTGCATAATACATATTGAAAAATGTTTTACAATACAAAAGGAAAAGACAAAAGGACAACAAAGTCCACAGCATTCAAAGCAGTAGAGGTTTGTAAAACATTACAAAGTGAAACATTGGGAACATTTCCATATTGAATCAACAACACAGAGACCCTTGTAAGATAAGAAATGGGGTCTGAACCATGGTTAGTTAGCTAAGACCTACAAGCAGGCAGCAAGGGCAATCATATTGTTCACATTGTAATACTAGTGTATAAGAACCTTCAAAAAAAGGAGAGATGTAAAAGTAAAAAAGAAGAACAGAGAAAGAGAAAAATAGGAGAAAGGAAGAGGGACCTGTCCTAAGGTGTTACTATGAAGCAGCGCAATCCCGACATGTGAATGATACTAACAGAGCCATTCTTCAATGTCAGCACTAGCACGGATATAAATCCAAACCGACCAAGTTTTCCTAAACTTATCATAAGTATCACAATCTTGCGCCACTCTATGTTCCATCATGACTAAATTGTTCATCTCAGATACCCATCATTTTATTTATTTATTGTACACACTAAAACAATTAGGGTATGTTCACACACAGTGCAAACAACGGATAAATCCGCATGTCAATTTATGCTGCAAATTCGCTGTGCATTTGTTGCAGAATTTACCCGTTGAGTTCTATGGGGAATTCAAATTCCGCAAGTAATGCCGTGACTGTCAGGCCCCAGAGCAACCGGAAGAGCAGGGACGCATTGCTAGGACTATGTTCTGTGTCGTATACACTACAGACTTTTCTGCAGCGAAAACACCCTGTTTGAACATACCCTTAGTGTTTGGTTTTTTACCTACGATAGTAATAAATAAATATTTTAACCTTTCCCCTTTTCTCCTCTTTTCCCTCTCGGCACATATTCTGGAAGAAAATACATAAACATACAGAGTGCATAAGGGTCTGTTATATGGACTTATTAAGATTCATTAAATGACCCAAGTTTTCTAAACTTTAATCACATGTCATCACACAAACTATGACGTCAAATCTGTTGCCGTGACATCAATGGCGTAATGATGCCGCCACTTAATTGATACTGACTGATGTAGCCTAAAATTAGGTGATGATGTCAAAGATCTGGTGTTATGATGTCACATCCCATATGACATCATTCTCTAAAAAGAAAGCTGTCAGTGAACAACGCTAAAACCTTGCATTGCTTAGTAGCATGTGCCATATTCAGTGCATGCTTCGCTCAGTGGTTAGAAGTATTAGGTTTGTACCATATTTCAGCCTCTGAAAAAACCCACACATTTTTTTAATTACTGATAGAAAATAGTGTTGCATAACTTTTTATTATACATTGATTAAGATTTATTTACATAAAACTTGAATTTCCCTTTAATTTAGCAATGACAGAAATGTGTATAGCAACATGTGCTATGTTCTCAGTTGCTGTAGCTGTTTTTTTTCCATGCACATATGAACCAGTCAGCTGTCAGCTTGCTCTTTAATAATAGTTATGGGTTCCTGGTAGATAATTGTTAAGTATCTGAAAATTATTGTTATTTTGAAAAATAATAAGCCTCTGCAACTCAAAAAAAAAATCAATAGAAACGAGTGGTTTGGTTGATATAATAGCTGGAATATTTGCTGTAATTACTCTTAATAGGATAATTAGAACTGTGTTTTTGCAAAACCTATGTGAAGTTCAAAAATCCAAACCTTGTACAATTTAAATTGCACTTGTATTGCATTGTTATATTAAAGAGACACAAAAAATAATGATAATAACACTTGCATGGTATCCTCAATTTTCTTGACACCGTTCTATTCCATATTTAACTGCTAGGATGTAAATGCAAAAGAATGAATCTCGTAAATATGTCTCCGGAAGAGGCGTCAATTTTCTCCTCCACTATGTTCGTCTCCCCTCCAGTACTAGTGCATGTGAAGCAAGAAAAGGGCAGAGCTGTTTCTCGAATGAAAAACAGGCAAACTAAGCTCCCACTCAACCAAAGAAAAAGTTGACCCTAATATAATGCTGTTGATTGAAACAGAAGGATAAAGGTTGTATAGTAGTCTGTCTATTGGTATCAATCTACAGGCTGTTGTAGAATAGACTGTGACTGTTGGTGCAGAGGAGAAATATGAGAATGTGCCTCTCGCTCTTTAGGAGCCTGCATGTGTGTGCATTACATAAAAACCCATCGATTTCAATGGGCACTGTGTTATGCTCATTTTCACCTGTGGTGGCGCTGCTGTCCTGTGGGTGGAGAATTGAAAACTTGTTGCCGAGTTCCCCCTACAGTTTACAGCAGCACGCGACCCTGTGATCATCTTTAAGTCAGCGGACACTTCTAAGAAGAAGGGATTTCCCAAAGTGGCCGACCCCTTTAAGGAAAATTATTTAAGGAAATGTTGAATATATTACATAGGCCTCATGCACATGACTGCATTGATTTTGTGGTCCGCATAACCACAGGTCCGTTGCGGCCCATCAGACCGAAAAAAGCCTTTGTTGTGCATCCGTGTGTCATCAGGAATCACAAAACCACAACAATTCATCAGTATTGGTAAATCCTTTTAACGCTACAACACGAGAGGGCTCACACATAGTTACTCGCAGGTTGAGAAGGTGATCATGTGACTGGTCTGCCGCAAACACCCCCCCTTTCTTTGTGAACTCTGTCTTCATAGCATATACACTCTCCATCTGCTTTGTGCTGTGCTAGAATGTTTCTTCTATACTGAGTGCGCACACTTATTTCTGCCCCCTCTTACCTCTTTAGGCTGTAATGTCTCCTCATTCCTTCCTCCCTGCTGCTACTGCTGAGATGGTTCTTTTCAGTAACTACAGCCTGCTTTGTGACACCTGATAGAGAATTCCGCAGCAATCTGTAGCGTCCATGGCCGCGGGCCGTCGGGTTTACTCACCTCCCGACGCCCGCAGCCATGGATCCGTGAGCAATGGTCCCCATCTCCTTCCTAGGAGACGCCAGCGCTCACTTCCGCTCCGTTCTGCTGTGTCCCGTAGGGTGCGCGCACACACTCGTGCCCGGCCTTAAAAAGCCAGCGCGCGCACAAAGGAAATCGTCATCATCATTCACTGACATGATTTCCTGGTCTATAAGAAGGCCCCAGGCCTTCTGATCCTTGCCTGAGCGTTGTTAGTTTTCCCAGTCTGTCTTGCAAATGGTCCCTTAGTGTTTCCCGTTCCAGTTGTCCCGTCCCGTGCCTTGTTCCTGTTTCCTGTGTTGTGCCTTTAGTATTGAGACTGCCACGTCCTGTGTCATCTGCCACGTCCGGAGGAATCCACCACGTCTGGCGCAACCTGCGGCACCTGTGTCATCCGCCACGTTTGGCGTTACCTGCTGCACCCATCTCCATCAGTGCCAGAGCTGCGGCCACTGTCCGGACTATCCAGGTACCCTTGTGTGGGTCATTGTATTGCTCGGGTTTCCTGTTGTTTGGCCAGCTGCCTCCCCGCTACGGCGGTACGGCCTAGTGGGTCCACTAACCCGCTTCGTGACACAATCGCACAATCGCTACAGAGAACAGTCCGTGAGCTGGAAAGCCGAAGGGAAGCTTTTAGAGATTGAACCTGACTACAAAGGAGACTGTTTGTAGTCAGAGTCTAGTATTTAACCACGAAATTTCCTACACCAGTAGCAAACACATTCATGAGTGACACAGAAGGCAAAAATGATCATTGAGATATATTACAGTGGAAGTGTGATAGATTTTTATATTTTATTGATATTGCCCCCAGCTTGTCTGAAGATAAACTTGCACTGTAATGTCTAAATATGGAGACATTTATTGTCATTTCAGGGGGCTGGTGCATCTTATAAATGCCTTTATGTGAATAGAACTCTCCTATAACTAATTCCCTATAATCCATTCTGTACAGTCACTGTGTTATTTCAGCAGTGAAATAATTCTTTTTATTGGTGATTATTGTCATGATTAAAACGACCTTGCCTGTTTGTATCCCATAAAGCCGTTACTTATCTTGCAGTGTAGTTTTCATTGGTGCCTGGCAATGTTATAGTAAAATCTCCTCCAGCATGTCTGTATAGCAGTTCAGCATCTGGACAGCTCAGCGTGCAGGTCCATAGGGATGGGGGTTTATGAGCAGCTGTGATCCTGTCTTAACCTGAAGCCTTTGGTAAGTGCAGACATATGAACTTTACATGAACTGTTCTTAAGGAATAAATTACAGCTGGGACTAGATGCCGAATTTCAGGTAAGCCTGGGATGTGTAGTGGTGAAGTGTCTGGACTGGCAAATGAGCTCTTAATTAACATTGCACTTTCACAGGGTGGCATCTGCTATCAAATGTGCAATGTATTCTGTTTCTTTAGTACTCAACTGGACTTGTTCCCATGTAATAAGTTTGACTTGCTGATTAAATTGTAGGTCAATTCATTCTACAATAACATATTGATGGTGAAATGATTTTTTTATTGTTGTTAATAAAACAAACATTGCATTTTTTGACCCCGATGCAAAATCGAGATCCTTCAACTATCACATGTCATTGATAGTTCTGGTCTGTAACCTCCCACCCCCATTTTTAGTTTTACCTCTGACTTTCACTTTCAGAGAATTTCAAATGCAATAATTCCCTAAAATACTTATATTCATGATTTTGCCCCTGTATGAGTTGAAATGGCCTGATAATAAGGCAAAACAGAATTCTATCACTATCAGAGCACATGTTTTTAAAGGTAAAGTTTGGTGAAAATTGGAATTTCCCATTGTAATTATTCAATAGGGTCGCCTTGATGCCCAAATATGTTTTGTTTTGTAAAGGTCCAATGTGGGAACCAGCAGGAGACATAAAAGGTTTGTCCCATCCGGACAATCTCTTTCTATATGCCCTCTACGGATGTCATAGAGGAGACCCAAAGAGCACGTCCTGCTCTGGTGGACTCAATGCAACCATGTATTGCCTAGTCGTCCATTCTTTTTGAATGGGCACCCTGTAATGTTGAATTTTCCTGCACATTTCCCAAAAATGACACCTGATCTCCGAAGAGCAGCTGTATCCATGGCGATAAGTTGATTGCCCTTTTGGCTTCATTCTGAGAAGAGGCTGACCAAATAGAACAACCACTATACAATCAGAATTCTTTTTTAATTTGGCCTCTTTGCGAAACATTCTGCAAGCATTCTGCACCCAAAGCCCAAAATGTTAAACCTAAACACAGCGAGCCAGCTCTGCCAATTTCTGTGCTACTCTGTCCCAGGTTAATATCCAAACAAGCAACATTGTGAAAGGAAAATTCCATATGAATGAAACCAGATTTCCAAATATATTATTAGGTGGTATGTACATTTTTGTTCTTCCCTTAGAATATAGGCAGTACACACAGCTTCTGCGGTGCCTGCGCGGAGCCCAGGTCAGATGGAGCATGCTCGGCTACGAATCATAATGGATCATAACGAAACGGTATCAGCAAGAGCTAGTGTAAAAACAGAAGCCGTGACGCCAGTGTAAACAAAGCCTTAATAGGACTTTCTGCAATGTTATAGACAATATTAGATGAAGCATAGCCCCTTTGCTACTTCAGAATCTTATGCTCTACAAGTATGCTTATTGTAAGAACTATCTATCCATAAAGCATAATTCCAGTGAAAAACACATACCTTCCCTTCAAAGCTCAGCCATTTGTGCGGCAGACCTTTACTTCCTCATGATTTACTAACATGAAGTTGTTATTCTCTGCCATGTTACAGATAAAATGTAGCTACATCGCAGTGCCTGTTTCCGCAGGCCTGCTCGCTCACATTACACTTGACAGTCCTCCCTCTCTTTTCTCTCATGTTAGGACATCCCTAAATACTGTCTGACTCAGTGCAGAGGCTGCTGTAATCACAGGACTAAATAACTAGCAAGTCCTCTCTACAGACCCACAAATATCTTTAAATTCCCTCTCACTCTCTTTTGAATTAGGTGTTCAAAATTAGAACTAGTCGATGGAAGGAATGCCTGCAGGCAAACAGAACCCTTTTTCCCGACCACCCGAATAAAAAATAAAAAATAATAATAATAATATTTTATTCGGCTACGTATAGCAAAGGACAGACCACATATAATTGTTTAAAATTATCACTGCCAGAAGCCGAATCGAAAGTGAGCTGCTGGAGCGGACACAGCAAAGTATTAGGAACCAGAAATGAGTGCTGAGTAGCGCACAACAAGTCAGTTGTTAAGTAACAAGTTACATGAGCTGAGTAAGGCAGTAACTTCGGCTTAGGCAGGAATTAAAACAGAGCAAGCCCCCTCGACATGTTTCGCTAACTAGTAGCGTCCTCAGGGGTACACGGGGCTAATGATTACAGATAAAATGTAGCTACATCGCAGTGCCTGTTTCCGCAGGCCTGCTCGCTCACATTACACTTAACAGTCCTCCCTCTCTTCTCTCTCATGTTAGGACATCCCTAAATACTGTCTGACTCAGTGCAGAGGCTGCTGTAATCACAGGACTAAATAACTAGCAAGTCCTCTCTACAGACACACAAATATCTTTAAATTCCCTCTCACTCTCTTTTGAATTAGGTGTTCAAAATTAGAACTAAAAGCAATATTTATCCTGTTTTATAATATCAGGATTTTGCGCTGGACTTAGCACCAACACAGTCATGTAAGAATGATAAAATAACTATCTATCTATCCATCCATCCATCCATCCATCCATCCATCCATCTATCTATCATCTATCCATCTATCTATCTATCTATCTATCTATCTATCTATCTATCTATCTATCTATCTATCTATCTATCTATCTATCTATCTATCTATCTATCTATCTATCTATCTATCTTCTATCTAAATGGAGTATGCAGCCTGCTACTGGATACACATAATAAACAGTCTAGACTACGCATTTTTTTAATCTAGATACTACTCACTTTAGAGGTTTTTAAGGTCATCACTGGTGGTACTAAATGACACCCAAAGTGCCAAAAAGCCGCAAAAAAACAGTAAGGCCCCATGCACACGACCGTAAAAATCGTCCGTAATTAAGGTCCGCAATTACGGACCCATTCACTTCTATTGACCACCGACACCTTCCCATAGAAATGTTCTGAAAATTATGGAACATGTACGTTCTTTTGCTTTTTACGGGCCATGCTCCCATACTTTGTATGGGAGCATGGGCCAAAAATGCAAGTGGCCGTCCGCGACTGCCTACCGTGCCTGTAATCGCAGGCCGTGATTACGGGCACGGCCGTGTGCATGAGGCCTAAGACTTTATTTCCTAGATTTGGAAGGCCATTTAGTGGAAGCAATTACATCCATAGTCTAGCATCTCTATAGATGTCTATATACTGTAGATGCAATAGCCTGGCAAGTGTTTTGCTTTTTGAACAACCCACCTTCCCCCGCAGCAAATCCTGTTAAGAATAGTTGTCATGCTACTCCTTGTTATAGTGCAATGAACTGAAAATGTGTTTTAATATCGAGTGGAAAAGTATCTCGCTTATCATATTTCAGGGCAACCTTACAGCACCAGAGGTTGTGATTAAATGTAACAATGTCATTGCAACATTCTGCCGTTATATCCACTTATACTGCACAGCTCTTACTTTTACTTTTATTACATAGTACAAGAAAGAGGTAATATAAAAATTGTATTATAAAGCATAAAAAGAAAGCAGTCGTAACAGTTCTTAGATACATAGAAAGTGATGGCAGTGTGGAATCACATTTCCTTTTTTTTTTTTTTTTAAATAGCACCCTTACTTTTCCTAATTTAATGACAATTCAACAGAAGCCATTTTCACTAAATAGGGAATTTGTAAAATTTGCGTGTAATGCTGAATATATCTAGAGCATTGACATTTTCTAACATCTCCTTTTCATTCACTAAATCTCTATGCTGTTTTTGTTGCATTGGCGTCTTGGTCCCTCCTTGTTCTATATGTTTGAGATATAGTGTATACATATACGTGGTTGCATCTGGACAACTGCTTTAAATGAGGACCCACTAGCGATCACCTCATTGCCATATGTCCCACAGCTGAAACTCCTGGTGTTCAGCTCTTATTGCTGGGGAAACCTCCATGTTACATAGTTAGTACGGTTGAAATAAGACACATGTCCATCAAGTTCAACCAAGGGACGGGAAAAGGGAAGGGAAAAATTTCTACACATAGGAGCTGACATTTTTTTGTTCTAGGAAATGATCTAAGCCTTTTTTAAAGCCATCTACAGTCCCTGCTGTGACCAGCTCCTGCGGTGACTATTCCATAGATTCACAGTTCTCACAGTAAAGAAGGTTTGTCGCCTAAGCACATTGAACCTTTTTTTCTCCAGACGGAGGGATTGCCCCCTTGTTTTTTGAGGGGGTTTTACATGGAACAAGATTTCACCATATTTTTTGTATGTGCCATTAATATATTTATATAAGTTAATCACATCCTCCCTTAGTCGTCTCTTTTCCTCATAACTTAGATTCTCCATGCCCCTTATTAGCTTCGTTGCTCTTCTTTGTATTTTTTCTAACTCCAGGGCATTCTTTCTATAAACTGGAGCGCAGAACTGAACTGAATATTCTAGATGCGGCCCCACTAATGCTTTGTAAAGTGGTAATATTTTATCCCTGTCCCACGAGTCCATGCCTCTTTTAATACATGACAATATCTTGCTGGCCTTTGAAGCAGCTGATTGACATTGCATGCTGTTATTTAGTTTATGATCTACAAGTACACCCAGATCCTTCTCAACAAGTGACTCTTCCAGTATAGCTCCCCCTAGGACATATGATGCATGCAGATTGTTGGTACCCAGATGAACTTTACATTTATCTACATTAAACTTCATTTGCCAAGTGGATGCCCAAACACTTAGTGTGTTAAAATAAGCTTGCAATTTACGAACATCTTCCATAGCTTGGTGTCATCTGAAAAAATAGGCACCACATTTGCCCTGCGCCAGCTCCTTGGCAATATACCAGTCACTAGAGAATCTCTGAATATTATGAAGAGGGGGACAGAAATAACTGAACTAAGCTCTTTAAGAACTCTAGGGTGTAACCCATCTGGTCCCAGGGCCTTGTGTACATTTATTTTATTTAACTTGGCTTGGACCATATTTACATGCAGACAATTCAGTATATCAACTGATATATTAACAGCGCTGCCACCGGCTACATCAGCTACTCTTTCTTCTGTTGTATATACAGAGCTAAAGAACCCATTTAGTAACTCTGCCTTCTCTTGATCCCCTGTGACCAACTCCCCATTACCACTACTACACATTTCTACTACAGTGGCCACCGCAGGAGAAATGCTGCATTGCATGAGGCCCATTTATGGTGTATACCGGAGTGGTAGCCACTCTGTGCAATAATTCTCCAAACCATGCAACAGAGGGGTGTCCTTAACTTGCCTCATATCTAAACATATCGTGAGATGTGTGGCGCTGTCACGGCTAAGGGAGTATGTGGACCCACTGGGCCGCTCCGCCATAGCGGAGTAACAGCTGGCCAAACAATAGTTAATAACAGTCTCTAGGACAGGAGTACCTGGATAGATGATTTGGCAAACACTCTGCGTGGCAGATACTAGGTGTAGCAGACACGTGGCGTAGCAACACTTAGAACAGGCGATATTTGGCACAGATGATACTTGGCACAGATGACACTCTTGACACTAAATTATGCACTGGAACAAACAATTATTGGATACGAGAACCCTAGATACAGGATACAACAAAGGAACCATTTGCAAAGACTAACATAAGCAGACACAACCACACTCAGGCGGAAGAGGGCAGGGTCCTTTTTATACAGGGGGGTGAGTAGGGTTTGGATAGGGATCTATAGCTGGTGCGCACGCTGGTCCTTTAAGGCCGGGACCGGCACTCTATGCACAGCGGCAGCCGAGGACAGTCTTGTGTGCCAGCGCCTCAGAGGTGGGAGACGCCAGCAAGAGCTAACAGGCCTGCGGTCGCGGCCATTGGCGGGTAAGTAATGCAGACGGTCCGCGACCTCGGCCTTTACAGGCGCGAGATGACCAGCTTTGAAAATAAGCATGGTTTTGCAATACTCTGTCACAAGATGTCTCTGCTCTATGTGTCTATGTGTGGTGACGCAGTGGTTGTGATGTGAACTGCAGCCTGTGAAGGGTTTTGCTGGCACGTTGCGATGTTGTATTGAATTAGATTCATGAAGAATTAAAGTCCTTAAACCAAATGCAAGCAAAGGTAAGGGTAGACACATCTATATGATGATAGAGCATTTGGACAGCTGTTGTCCTAATGGGACAACCCCTGCAACTTTTGGTTACATAGTTACATAGTTAGTACGGCTGAAAAAAGACACGTCCATCAAGTTCAACCAAGGGACGGGAAAAGGGAAGGAAACATTTCTATACATAGGAGCTGATACTTTTTTGTTCTAGGAAATTATCTAAGCCTTTTTTAAAGCCATCTACTGTCCCTGCTGTGACGGCTCCTTTACAGTTCTCACAGTAAAGAAGGTTTGTCGCCTCTGCAGGTTGAACCTTTTTTTCTCCAGACGGAGGGAGTGCCCCCTTGTTTTTTGAGGGGGTTTTACATGGAACAGGATTTCACCATATTTTTTGTATGTGCCATTAATATATTTATATAAGTTAATCATGTCCCCCCTTAGTCGTCTTTTTTCAAGACTAAATAGGTTTAATTCTTTTAATCTTTCCTCATAACTTAAATTCTCCATGCCCCTAATTAGCTTCGTTGCTCTTCTTTGTATTTTTTCCAACTCCAGGGCATCCTTTCTATGAACTGGAGCCCAGAACTGAACTGCATATTCTAGATGAGGCCTCACTAATGCTTTGTAAAGTGGCAATATTACATCCCTGTCCCGTGAGTCCATGCCTCTTTTAATACACGACAATATCCTGCTGGCCTTTGAAGCAGCTGAATGACACTGCATGCTGTTATTTAGTTTATGATCTACAAGTACACCCAGATCCTTCTCAATAAGTGACTCTTCCAGTATAGCTCCCCCTAGGACATATGATGCATGCAGATTGTTGGTACCCAGATGAACTTTACATTTATCTACATTAAACTTCATTTGCCAAGTGGATGCCCAAACACTTAGTGTGTTAAAATAAGCTTGCAATTTACGAACATCTTCCATAGCTTGGTGTCATCTGAAAAAATAGGCACCACATTTGCCCTGCGCCAGCTCCTTGGCAATATACCAGTCACTAGAGAATCTCTGAATATTATGAAGAGGTGGACAGAAATAACTGAACTAAGCTCTTTAAGAACTCTAGGGTGTAACCCATCTGGTCCCAGGGCCTTGTGTACATTTATTTTATTTAACTTGGCTTGGACCATATTTACATGCAGACAATTCAGTATATCAACTGATATATTAACAGCGCTGCCACCGGCTACATCAGCTACTCTTTCTTCTGTTGTATATACAGAGCTAAAGAACCCATTTAGTAACTCTGCCTTCTCTTGATCCCCTGTGACCAACTCCCCATTACCACTACTACACATTTCTACTACAGTGGCCACCGCAGGAGAAATGCTGCATTGCATGAGGCCCATTTATGGTGTATACCGGAGTGGTAGCCACTCTGTGCAATAATTCTCCAAACCATGCAACAGAGGGGTGTCCTTAACTTGCCTCATATCTAAACATATCGTGAGATGTGTGGCGCTGTCACGGCTAAGGGAGTATGTGGACCCACTGGGCCGCTCCGCCGTAGCGGAGTAACAGCTGGCCAAACAATAGTTAATAACAGTCTCTAGGACAGGAGTACCTGGATAGATGATTTGGCAAACACTCTGCGTGGCAGATACTAGGTGTAGCAGACACGTGGCGTAGCAACACTTAGAACAGGCGATATTTGGCACAGATGATACTTGGCACAGATGACACTCTTGACACTAAATTATGCACTGGAACAAACAATTATTGGATACGAGAACCCTAGATACAGGATACAACAAAGGAACCATTTGCAAAGACTAACATAAGCAGACACAACCACACTCAGGCGGAAGAGGGCAGGGTCCTTTTTATACAGGGGGGTGAGTAGGGTTTGGATAGGGATCTATAGCTGGTGCGCACGCTGGTCCTTTAAGGCCGGGACCGGCACTCTATGCACAGCGGCAGCCGAGGACAGTCTTGTGTGCCAGCGCCTCAGAGGTGGGAGACGCCAGCAAGAGCTAACAGGCCTGCGGTCGCGGCCATTGGCGGGTAAGTAATGCAGACGGTCCGCGACCTCGGCCTTTACAGGCGCGAGATGACCAGCTTTGAAAATAAGCATGGTTTTGCAATACTCTGTCACAAGATGTCTCTGCTCTATGTGTCTATGTGTGGTGACGCAGTGGTTGTGATGTGAACTGCAGCCTGTGAAGGGTTTTGCTGGCACGTTGCGATGTTGTATTGAATTAGATTCATGAAGAATTAAAGTCCTTAAACCAAATGCAAGCAAAGGTAAGGGTAGACACATCTATATGATGATAGAGCATATGGACAGCTGTTGTCCTAATGGGACAAATGGGACAAATGCAAGCAAAGGTAAGGGTAGACACATCTATATGATGATAGAGCATATGGACAGCTGTTGTCCTAATGGGACAACCCCTGCAACTTTTGGTTACATAGTTACATAGTTAGTACGGCTGAAAAAAGACACGTCCATCAAGTTCAACCAAGGGACGGGAAAAGGGAAGGAAACATTTCTATACATAGGAGCTGATACTTTTTTGTTCTAGGAAATTATCTAAGCCTTTTTTAAAGCCATCTACTGTCCCTGCTGTGACGGCTCCTGCGGTAGGCTATTCCATAGATTCACAGTTCTCACAGTAAAGAAGGTTTGTCGCCTCTGCAGGTTGAACCTTTTTTTCTCCAGACGGAGGGAGTGCCCCCTTGTTTTTTGAGGGGGTTTTACATGGAACAGGATTTCACCATATTTTTTGTATGTGCCATTAATATATTTATATAAGTTAATCATGTCCCCCTTAGTCGTCTTTTTTCAAGACTAAATAGGTTTAATTCTTTTAATCTTTCCTCATAACTTAAATTCTCCATGCCCCTAATTAGCTTCGTTGCTCTTCTTTGTATTTTTTCCAACTGCATATTCTAGTTGAGGCCTCACTAATGCTTTGTAAAGTGGCAATATTACATCCCTGTCCCGTGAGTCCATGCCTCTTTTAATACACGAAAATATCCTGCTGGCCTTTGAAGCAGCTGAATGACACTGCATGCTGTTATTTAGTTTATGATTTACAAGTACACCCAGATCCTTCTCAACAAGTGAATCCGCCAGTGTAGCTCCCCCTAGGACATATGATGCATGCAGGTTGTGCTATTATCTCTGTTCTGGAAATAAAAAGCAAGTTGTATTACTGCCACTTGTAAATAATTTATAGTAGATACCATCACCTGTTTTACACAACTTTGGTTCAGTGGAGTATATACCGTAATTGAAGGGCTCTTGAATGCTATGGGTGCTATGATTGCAATAGTTCTTGTGGTGGGAGTGGGCCTGGTACTGAATTGCTTCCTCTGCTTGCCAATACACTGTCATGGTGGCTATCTTCATCCGCCACTGAGGAAGCATACTGCATAGAGATTTATACAGCTCACATTAACTTTAATACTATCTGTATAGATCCATTTGCAGTTAGCTCCACCTAGTGGTGACTGTGGGCAGCAAAAATTATGTAATTTATCAGGTCAGAGGACAGAGCTCCCTTATAAAGATAGATTCTGAAATCAATCAGTTCCAAATTATGGACCTCAAACTGGATTATAATAAAGGCACACTACATTTGATGGAGCCATCAGTGGGGAGTATATTTATTCTGAATTTTATTATAAGGTCTTTGATTTTTGTATAGACCCCTGCTTAGGATTGCTTTTTTCTGTAGACATTATTTAAGGAAATGTTTCATGCTACAGTACTTTGATAGCATGCATTTATGCCCAGTATTATAGTAGCTATATTCTAGTGGGTTCCTAGGCACCCGTGGTACTAGACCTACTCTATACCTATCGCCATCCTTCTCCACATCTTTCTGATGACACCACTGGGTTTGAAATATTTGTTCAAAAGCTCACCCTGCAAGGCATGCAATGACAACACACTGCTCCTGGGACATGCTTTATTCATTGCTTTGACATATTGTATCCAATAATGCCAGATAATATACTGTATGCCTTCACAGGTAGCCAGCCTTTCAGCACATCCATTGACTTCAGAGTATACCGCCAAAGGCTGTCCAATAAATCTTTTTATTCTCTTCACTGAGGAATGGTAGGCACAGATCAAAAATATCCAAATTGCTGCCTGTTGACAGACTTGAAGTCTATTCAAATAAACCTGGATTATCTTCACTGGGAAGGAATTTTATTTGATGTGGAACCTAAAGAATTTTATATCAAACAATAAAATACAAGTTAATTGAAGTTTGCAGAAACAATGACAGTCAGTGTGTTAACTCCACAACATCTCTGGGATGTATTGAATCTGAACTGTAAGGCCGGGCTTCCACGTAGCGTAAACGCTGCGGAATTTCGGCAACAGAATTTTTCGCGGAAATTCCACAGCTTTTACTGTAGCAGCAAAGTGAATGAGATTTAGAAAATCTCATGTCCACTCTGCGGAAAAAGATGCAGCGAAAACGTTCATAAATTGACCTACGGTGCAAATTTTAAATCCACAGCATGTCTTATTAACCCCATAATGACCGGGCCTGAAAAGACCTTAATGACCAGCTCAATTTTTCTGTTTTTGCCTCTCTGCGTTTCAGCAGCCATAACTTTTTAATTTTTTCATTGACGTGGCTGTATGAGGCCTTGTTTTATGCGAGAGAAATAGTATTTTTTTTTTCCCACAGTTTGGGGGTAAAAAAAATTTTTTTACGGCGTAAATATAGGAAAAAGCAATTCTTGGAATAGTTTTTTTTGTTTATTTCTTATCCCGTTCACGTTTCACGCTAAATAACCCATTCGATTAATTCTTCAGGTTATTTACGGTCGTGTAGATACCTAATATGTGTAGGTTTTTTGTTTTTATTTAGTGTAGGGGCAATAAAGTGTATTTAATGCAAAATAAAGACTCTTTTTGGGACTTTTTTTTATTTATTTATTTGTTTTGTTACTTTTTTTTTTTTAAATCCCATCAAGGGATAACTTTATTTGTAACTTTATTTTTTACTAGTAATGTATTAGCATACTTCTGTACGCTAATACATTACACTGTGTCACTATGACACAGGCTGCTGATCGGGCAGCACATAGTGTGCCCGAACAGCAGGCACACAGAACACACAGCCCTGGGGTCCTTTGTAGGTCCCCAGGGCTGACTGCAGAGGGATTCCCCAGTGTTTGATCGCATCACTGGAATCCCGGTGATGCAATCAAAGAGGGGAATTCCCTTTGATCATGCCACGGTCCGAATGTTTGCCGACCCCAGCTGTGTTCAGGAGGCTGCTCTAAGATCAGGAGCTGTTAGTTACAGCTCCTGCTTAGAGGATGAGCGCTCACACGAGCGCTCATCAGCCTGATCTGCAGCGACGCCAAAAGACGTCTCTGTAGATTAAGCACCTGCACCGCCTGACGTCAAAAGACAGTGGGCGGTCGGGAAGGTGTTTTTAAGCTGAGTTTTTGTTGCTTTTCTGTTGCGGGTTCTTCCCATTGTATTCAATAGGAAAGTAATCACAGCAATTTTGATGCAAAAAAATCGCAATTTAGAAAAAAAATATCTTATACTTATTACTCGGGCGTTGTCATAACTACAACTGCACGACAACAGAGGGATGCGTCGCCATGACTATAGCCAGTTGCGGTTTTTCGGTCTGAATGTGCTGCAGGTTCTAGATCGGATACGCTGCATAGTTTTATGCAGGGTATCGGACCTGTGGGAACCCGGCCTAAGAGATGGGATACTGCACCTTACTGCACATTGTGAACAACGGGAAGTAAATTAACTTCAAATGCAGATCACATATTCGACATACGACGATTCGTTTGCCTGCTGCTTGAGCTGGGACATCTTTTAGATATATGTTATTATGTAAATACTAAGAATGTCTCATGCTTTATTTATAAGCCAACTAAATTGCAGTCACCATGGGCTGAAGTGAAAAGCTGAAATGCATTGCTGCCTCGAAGCCTCGGAGATAGATACTTTGTTTGCAGACATATTAGCAGTCGCTGTTGAAGCTTTCCCATTATTTCCAAGGTTGAAATAAATAAACTTAATTTGTCTTTGTTGGAATAGCTGTGGGTCCATATGTTGATTTTACTCCTAGAAATCCAAAGATCTGTGGAATATAACAAAAAGGGCAAATTTACTAAAGACGGCAGGAAGTCATGAAAAGAAATGAAGTTGGAAAGGATTAGGAATATGTTTGCTTCTCCTTTAATTCAATAAACTGGCCACAGAGAATTAATGTAGACTAGATTACACAGCATGACAAATAAACCACATACAGCAACACACAGATGTAGCAGAGCTGAATTTGTTATTTGACTTTGTTTTGTCCACTGTGATACCTCACTGAGCTAAGATCACCCGTTGTTTTTTTTAGTTTTTTTTATAGATAACATGTTTTGAAATGCCAAATGATAAACTCAGCTCTGCTGAATATGAAGGTCATGAAACCATACCTCCCAACTTTCAAGTCTCGCAAAGAGGGACAATTTTTTTCCTTTTAAGCTATGCCTAACCCTGCCCAGCCCTTGCCCATACACACCGGTTCAGCTCACACAGTATCATGCTCCCATAGTGCCTCCCCACAGTATAATGCCCCCATAGAACCCACACACCGTATAATGCTGCTCCCACACAGTATAATGCCAAATAGCTTCATCCCACACAGTATAATTCCCCCATATAGTATGATGCCCCCATAGATGCACCCATACTGTATAAAGCCAACACAGATGCCCCCATGCAGTATAGCTGTCCCCATTCCACGGGATGTCTATTCACAATCTCTGCATTTCGTTACTGTTTCTATGGTAGTTACAGCAGAGGAAGCGTAATCTCGTTGTATCCTGTCATCTACCGCGTAATCTCGCGAGACTACGCGTCCTCTTCTGTAACTACCACAGACAGAGTAATGAAGTGCAGGGATTGTGAATAGATATCCCGTGGAATGTCTATTCACTGTCTAAACACTTCAATATTGTTAATGTGTTAGTATAAGACAGCACATAAGGATCTAGCAGGATCCCTATGCGCTGTGTAAATGAATGGAGAGGAGTGCATGACTCTGATTGGTCAGCGTCATACACTCCCCTGTACAACGCCCACTTGGTCTAAAGTAAAAATATGCCCACTTGGGCATTAAGCAACTCATTAGCATAAATCTAAAATCGCTAATAAAGTGGTAAAAATAGATTGTTTTATTAAATAAAAAGCATTACTGCCACCTACTTTATAGCGCCCATCTCCTTATGTAGGAGATAGGGCACTTATAATGTGGTGACAGAGTCTCTTTAACTGAATTCAAGAAAATTATACAAAGCTGCAACAGGATCTTCGGGGATATACTGTAGACCATCTCAAATCTGTACACCTGGATCGGCTGCTTTTGCCTTTGCAAAGAAATTAATTTTACTGTGGCCATTTCTAAACTGTAGACCTGACATTGATTTTTTTGATGGTATAGTCTGAAAAACTACTTTACTATACCACCGAAATTGGAGAAACTACATTTGCCCTTCCACTGCGGGCATTTCTAGGCAGCGGTCCACGCAATGTTCTGTAGAAGCAAAAACTTCAGACAAAAGCAAACATTCAGCGTGAACTATAAATTCTTCCACTTACAAACAAAACACCACCATCCCAGTCCAGAAAAACAAACGCTTTATCATGGCAGAAATATATGACCTCATGTGTAGGCTGTAAATTCTGTGTTTTCAAGTACACAACACAACCTAAACACCTTAACATCAATTTACACATCACCATGCCTGGAAGAATTGTAAGGCACAGTAATAGGTTCTGTCTACAGGGGAGGTAACCATGATAGATTGTTTCTTCAAGAACTGTCCTTTTGGATCTATATTCTTTATACTATCGTATCCCGATGACGCAAAGTATTATTTAACACTCTGCAAAAAGCAAATTTCAGTCTTCAGCAAGCATTATTTTACATTTGACTTGGGCTGTTTATTTATATATTTTTTGTACTGTTGATTTTATTATCTTATATTCATATAATAAACAAAAGCCAAAAACAATATTAATATTACAGGTAAGGTTAAAAAACACAAAAAATTATGTTTTTCTCAAAACATGATATATTGTGCTTTTATAGCACCCAAAAGTCTCTCGGCAAAAGCTAAGCATAGTATCTCGATGACCAGTCTTAGGACTCATGCACACGAACGTGCTTTTGCGGCCGCAATTCCCCCGAAAATCCACGGGAGAATTGCGGCCCCATTCATTCCTATGGGCCCATGCACACGACAGTGGTTTTCACGGTCCGTGCATGGCCTAGGAGCCTGGACCGCAGAAAGAACGGACATGTCTTATTACGGCCATGATCTGTGGCCCAGGCTCATAGAAAATAATGGACGCAGCCATGTGCATGGCCCGCGATTTGCAGGCGGCTCGCGGGTGACACTCCGCGGCCGGCCAACCCGAAAATCATGGCTGTGCACATGGCTACGGTCGTGTGCATGAGGCCTTAGGGTATGTTCACACGTGGCAGATTTATTCCAGAAATGTACTTGACTGTCTCATTCATCTGATTAGAGCGTGCAGAAATCCATGTACATGCTGCAGAGACAACCCCATTCAGATGAAGGGAACGAATACTCAGATACGTTTGAAGCAGCTTTTCACAATATCTTTTTTAAATTAAGATTATTTATGCTAAACATTATATATGAGCCTAGTCAATCTGACTTTTGAGTGGATCCCTACAATGTAAGTCACCAGAAGATCATATCCAGTCATGTGACACCACCTTGGCATGACCCTATTTGCCACTAGAAACTGGACGTCCAGCGCTTAGGGCGGAGTCATGTTGGGCATCAGCTGAAGGGGAAGAAAAAAAATATATATATTTTTCAAACCCCTCTCCTCCTCCTAGAGTGAATCTAAATCCACTAACATTACAAAATCTGGAAACATACAGCTTAATATTGTAGCGTATAAAAGGTTAAATATCCAAATTCAATAAAAATCTTTTCACATATTAAATAAAGCCCCTTTACTTGGGCTAATGATCGGGCAAGCGAGTGTTCATATGAATGCTCGTTTCCGATCATTGTCTTGTTTAAATGGGGCATCGATCAACCGATGGACGAGCTCGTTCATCGGCTGATTGTTTCGTTTATGCTGCAAGAAATATTATCATTGTCGGCAGCACATCTCCCTGTGTAAACCGGGAGATGTGCTGCTGACATGATGGAAATGTATGGGGGCGAGCGATCGATCGTAGTAATGATTGTTTGTCCCCATACATAACCAATCATTGCTCCTTGTGAAAGAAGCAAATGAGAGGCGATCAAAGAGCTGTCACTATACTTGTTTTCACGGCCCATATCGGGCGGTGTGATAGGACCCTAACTTCCTTTCCCACTCAACTATTTTTTCAATTAATCGTTAACAAATGCAACAGATCCAATTAACGTATTTTTTCGATTGTTAAAATGTCAATAAGCAAACTACAAGTTAGTCTGACAAATAATGTTCTTAATTAGAAAGAATAACAATAGTCACTGCCTGTCCCCATTATCATGTCTTCATTCTGCTCGTATTAAAGGTCAAACTATTAGAATTGAATGAAGGGTGGACAGAAATTGTATCTATTTATCAGATGAATGTTCTCCAGCTGTTGCTGAAATAAAACTGTAAATTATAAAACCCTCTGAGATTTTATCAATAATTTGCCAGTAATTTATCAATCACCAACAACAGTGAGAGAATGCATTCATTTAATGTCACAATTTTTCCATTTTGGGCAATTTTTTTCTTTAGAAATTAAATTTAAATTCTAGAAGAATGCTGTCATGTTTTTTCTAGTTCTGTGTGACCCCTTTAAGTGTATTTTTGTTCCTTCAAGCCTAAACTGTTGAAGCTCCACATGATTAAATCCCAAATATGTAAAATAAAATAATTTAGTTAATACACAGCAAATAAAAACTCTATTTTTTTTTAACCAATCCATTAAGGTGCCCGTTTCAGTTGCCTAACATCAAAACTGTATTTAGATAGATAAATTCTGAAAAGTTTGGATTTTCAAAACATGGGCCTTTGCACATTTTTCTAGAAACTGTGGAACTCCATTTTGTTTGCAACTTGTTCATAACACCATGACCTCGTCACTTTTCACTTAAAAGAAGTAAAACATTCACAAATCAAAAGAAAAGATATAAAATTAGTCTTATTATCATATTAATTGGTCTATGGGCCTCTGAGTAGCATGTTAAAGGGGTATTCTAGGTTGCAACAAGTTACGCCCTATCCATAGGATAAGGGGTAACTTCCTGATCGGTGGGTGTCCGACAGCTGGGACCCCCAACGTTTACATGGACGAGGTCCCGTAGCCCTCGTTTGAACTGAGCAGCAGGTCACTCAATTCATTCTCTATGGGAGCGCCGGAGATAGCCAAGTACAGCTGTGTATAACTTGTAAATGGAATACCGCTTTAAGCCTTGTTCACATCTGCATTGGAGGCTCCGTTAGGGGTCTCCATCGCAGATTCCACCGAAAATACCAGAACCAATAGCGCAGCACGCTACGTAATTGTTTCCGCTAAGACCACGGACACCTCGACGGAAAGCTGATGGAACACATTAAAGTCAATGGGTTCCGTCGACTGCCGGTGATTTCCGTCTTGCAACGGATTTGGCACTTCTGGTTATTCCCTTGTTCTGCTCGTAGATGTGAACTAGACATTACTTTGTACAAGACTACTTTTTATTTAATGTATTTTTGCTACTTTTTGAGAGTATACAGTGTTAGGATTTGTTCACATCTGTGTTGGGGTCCCGTTCTGACGTTCCGTCTGAGCTTTCCGTCAGAACGGGACCCTGAACAGACACAAATTGACACAGACGGAAACCAGAGGTTTCCGTTTCCATCCCCATTGATTTCAATGGTGACAGATCTGGTGCCCATGGTTTCCGTTTGTCTCTGTTGTGCACCAGACCCGTCGTTTTGCCGGAAGCAATAGCATAGTCGACTATTATATTATAAGTCCATGAGCTTACTTTGTGTTAAATCATGATTTTTTTTTCTCTATTAAACATGGAGAGCAAAGAGGTTGGGGCATGTTGGAAGAAAAGGATAATAGAATATAATGGGGATGCAATGTATAAAATGTGTTTGGTTTCTGTGAATATACTATTTAGGGCATTTTACTCTATCCTTCCTTTTTATGAAAAGGGTGAATTTCTGGACACATTCACACAGGGTATTTTTTTTGCATTCTGTGCTTCCTTTTTAGCACTGTTGCTACAAAATGTTAATAATAATATATAATAAAAGTCGAACAATTATATTTGACCAACTTCTATTCACTGACATCAAAAGAATATGGCAGTAATCTCACTTTCTAAATGATATTTTCAGTGCTAGTTGCAGCAGTTTATATTTTCACATCCTCAAAGCACCGTTTTCTGTAAGTAATTATTTGTTCATTATAATGATTGCTATCCCTATTACAATTGGAATATGTTCCAGAGACCTTTGACCAATCCGAAGTGATTAAGATCTATTATTAACATTGTTTATAAACCTACATGTGCTTGTTGGTGATGAAAAATATTGCACAACTAACAAGGAAATAAATTTGTGCAAGCTTAATGGGAAGATATGTCCTGTTTTTGAATATATCCAATATGATTTTATTAAAAAAAAGTATGGAAAAAAAAGCCACAATGTATTTTTGTCAGGCTCACCTCCATATTATTCTTTTGAAAAAAACAGCAATGGATCCCATCATGAGATAAAATCCTATTATGGGAAGATTTTTATTCTTCCTTCTTCTGCCATAGAAATATTAAAAAGAAAATGAGGCTCATTTTACCTGCACACTTTTAGAAAACCCTAGCTGGCTCGATGCAAGGTATTAAGGAGCAGTGGCAAACCAAACTAGGACCGTGGTTCTATTCAGTAAGGCTCTACCGGATGTCTAGAGAACCCACTGTAGAAGTGGCCATACATAGGCAGATGTCTTATGGTTTGATCAATTCCACCAATTCATTGTTTGGTCAGCTCATCCCATGTTAAAAATCCTAATTTCAAGAGCTTCTTATCAACAGAAGTCCTTAATATCTCCTTGTATGGGACTTAATAAACAGCTTCTCTTCCATGAGAGGCACAAGACATAAGTGAGACCTCTGACTATGTTGAGGATCCATCTCTAACAACCTCAATCTGGTTCGAGGAGACTAAAGACAATGATGGCATAACATAGTTGGGTTCTGTAGGTGCCTCATATACTGAACAAATGTGCTAATTCTGTAATCTCCTTTCAGTATAACCAAATCCAACCAAGGCCAACATCTGCATGGAGTTTGTATGTTCGCCCAGTGTTTCTATGGGTTTCCTCCGGGTTCTCCGGTTTCCTTCTACATTCCAAAAACATACTGATAGGTTACTTGGATTCTTATCAAATTGGTCTAGTGTGTGTGTGTGTCAGAGATAGGAAAATTTGATTTTGAGCCCCATTGGAAAAGGAGACTAATGTTAAAGAGGTTATCCCACCAAACTCCTTAAAAAATAACTTTGCGGACCATCAGTATTCTTTGACACAACTTAAATTTCCCTAAAATAGCTAATTCTACTTATTGTTTGGACAAGCAATTTACTCGCCATTACTATTCTGTCTTTAGGGCAATGTTTGTGGGTGCGCAGCAGCACACCCCACGTGACTCCTCTCCTGTTAGAACTCCCAGTAATTCCTTGCTTGCAGCTCCCTGAAACTTGCCCTTCCATTCCCTCTCGCAAGGCAGTGCTGTTTTCCTCCACAACTTGCCCTAAAAAGTAATCCCTGTGCTCCGATTCTCTGCTGACTAGTGCAGAAGCGCTATCGGAGAGAGGACACATCAAGGATACATCAAGATTATTGCATGGCTAAGCGAGCAGGGGAGATAGCCTGGATTGTACTGTACATGCATCTCCACCAAAAGCCGATTCATAATGTGGACAAAGAATCCGGTAACTCCAGGGGAGCTACCACTGACACCAATGCAAGATATATCAGAGGTCATAAATAACTTTTAATGATTTCATATTACAAACTAACTCATTTTAAAGGTTATGTTTAAAATGTATTATTTTCATTGGGTAAAAATTTGGTGAAAATTTCTGTACAGTGCTATGAAATATGTAGGTGCTGTGTAACAATGGGAGATAGAAACATTTATAGATTGTTATTTAGTAGAAAACAACACATGGATTATATATTTGAAATAAAACCAAAATGAATTTTGCCTTTTAAATGATTATTAATGGCCTTATGCACAAATGGATTTACCAAAAATTCTACAAAGTACAAAGGCTATTATGGGTTCCTTTGATCCCAGTAATTTCCTGTAATCCTATGAATATTATTAGAAGATATTTTATAAAACAAATATGTATGTACATGTTCCAGGTCTATACCATACATAACAAACAATCTCTCTTCATTTTGTGTTCTTCCATATTTTGGACATGAAAAAAAGAAAAATTGGATAGCAGGGGGTGGGCATAAATTGTACATTAGGAACACAATGATCTTGCAGATGCTTTGAAAGTACACATATAAAGTAATTTGCAGTATAATTTATATTCATTTTGCAAAGACAAGCTGTGTGATATTGTTCCTGGAGAAAAATAAATATATGAAAGCATGTTTATATCCCCTACTGCAAATCTTTGTTATAGTGAACTTTAGAAATCCCTATGGATCAAAGAAATTCTACTGAATGCCAATTACGACTTGGTAATAGCTCTTAATATTTAATGAGGGTAATGGAATTAGGCTGCAACATAGAGGAATACAGCCCTGCAGAGTAAGGGTTAATTGCTGGTTGCCACTTAAGGCTATGTTCACACTGAGTTTTTTTACATGTTTTTTGACACGGAAACTGCGCCAAAAAACTCATCAATGATTTCAATGGGAGGTGGAGGCGTCTTTTTCCCGCGAGCGGTAAAACCGTCTCGCGGGATTAATAAGCGACATGCCCTATCTTCGGGCTCAATGGCCGCGGCCGAAAAACGCCGCAAATTTTTTTTTTCCGCGGCCTGCAGAGAGAGAAAAATCTGCCTCAAACTTCCAAACAGAATTTTGAGGCAGAAATTCCTCCTGCAAAAGACTCTGTGTGAACATAGCCGTATAGACGTAAACCATGGGTCTCAAGCACGCGGCCCGCGGGACCCAGAGCCGCTAGTACAGACTCTGCTCCGGGACTAGTCTGGAATTCCCTGACATCGCTGGCCACATATGAACAGTGTTGTCAGGGTCTTCCCCAGAGGCTCTGCTCCGGGACTCTGTGGAATCTTCTGACATCGCTGTCCACATATCGACAGTGATGTCAGGGGCTTCCCCAGGGCAGGAGTCCCAGTGATGTCAGGAGCACAGCTGGAGTCCCAGGAAGAGCCTACTAGTGCTCTGCCCGGGATTCCAGCTCTGGGGTTGCCCCTGACATCCATGTCCATATATGGACAGTGATGTCAGGAGCAGAGCTGGAATCCCAGGCAGAGTGCTAGAAGCGACTCTGCTCCGGCACCCCAGCTCCCCAGCTCTGGGCAAGCCCCTGACATGACTGTCCATTTATGGACACTGATGTTAATGGCTTCCCCAGATTTCCGGCGCAGAGCCTATACAAGTGCTCTGCTCCGGGACTCCGGCTCTGGAGTTGCCCCTGATATCACATTCCGGTCTAGGAGGATCCCCTGACGTCACTGTGTATGGACAGTGACGTCAGGGGCTCCAACAGTAGAGGAATCCCCAGCCAAAGCGTCGGCAATGCTCTGGCTGGGGATTCCACTCCTAGAGGGAGCTCTATTGAAGCTATCTACTTGGGGTGTGTGTGGCATTATCTGCAGAGGGCACTGTGGCAGCATCTGCGGAGGGCACTGTGGCAGCATCTGCGCAGGGCACTGTGGCAGCATCTGCGGAGGGCACTGTGGCAGCATCTACGGAGGGCACTGTGGCAGCATCTACGGAGGGCACTGTGGCAGCATCTACTGAGGGCACTGTGGCAGCATCTACGTAGGGCACTGTGGCATCATCTACGGAGGGCACTGTGGCAGCATCTACAGAGGGCACTGTGGCAGAATCTGCAGAGGACACTGTGGCATTATCTAGGGGTGTGTTGCACTTTCTACAGAGGGCACTGTGGCATTATCTACAGAGGGCACTGTGGCAGCATCTACAGAGGGCACTGTGGCAGCATCTACAGAGGGCACTGCGGCAGCATCCACAGAGGGCACTGCGGCAGCATCCACAGAGGGCACTGTGGCACTATCTAAAAAGGGGCTGCCCAATCTTGACGTGTGTCTGCCAAACGCTGCCAACTGAGCCGCCGGACTGCATTTAGCAACGCTTAAACTGGAAAACTGGATTGTTGAAATAAGCATGTGGAGAAATCTCTCAAATTTTAAACCTAGCAGTATTATGATAGTAATGTAGTGTTATTATTATAGTAATGTAGTATTATTATTATAGTAATATAGTGTTATAGTAGTTCAAATAACTAATTGATTAACAATAATTTTGTATTGTATCAAATTTGAAAGTAATGCGGCCCGTCAACTTCTCATTTTTTCTATATGTGGACCACTTACCCGGCCGAGTTTGAGACCCCTGACATAAACTATAAGTTCTTCCTATTAGAAACAGTGGATCATGCACCAAAGTTGTGGACAGTAGTCAAAGGGGGAGGCTGGGTATCGTTTTACTTCATCCTTCTATCTTCCATCCATTACATTTGCATGCTCAACTGCTTGTATCAAATTTTTTTTTAATATTCGTGTTTTATTCTCATGACAAATACGGATTTATTTTTCTACCGTTAATTTTAATAATGTTTTTTTTCTACCAACATTTTTTTGTACTTTTAGTGCATGAGAAATAATAAAATTATTACATTTTTGAGCAATAATTTCAAGAATATTTAACAAAGAAACCTTAGAACAGAGTCTATATTTTGGTATTCCATTGTCCTTTGCTTATCATAATATACAACATGCCCTAGTTGGGAAAACGGCATTGGGGCTTGGGCTTTGGACATGGGGTATTTTTTATTATTATTATATTTTTATTTTTTTTAATAATTTTTTTTAAACTATTACCCTTTATATTTAATTTTTTTCTTTATTAACAATGTGTCCTTCAAAAGGGCAGACATTTTTTTGGGCGGAATTATCTCACTACAAAAAATTACTTTAGTATCGGAATGCTTTGAGTAGCTTGAAAATCTCTTCAAAATCACTCCAGTCAAGTCACTAGCGATTTATCTTTTTAATTGCTACATGCTGAGATTTTTTTAAAGTGTTTTTAAAAAGTAGTAGCTATTTTTATCTTCCATAGGGTAAGATAGAAATTGCTTGGAAATTCGCTCATTAAATCTTGGTTTACTCTATAGGAAAAAGTCTGAGTGTAGCCCAAGTGTATGTTAGACCTAGCAGCTTAATCGCGTGACACTGCTGATGCCTCCATTGTATAAACAGTAATAATTTACGTCTTCTCTCATTGGTGTAGTGCCCAACTGATGGCTGAATGATTTTTATAACAAACATGCTGTGCCCACAGACTACATGACCCAAGACTATTATGAATTGTCCCATCAATCTGGCAGTAATCCAAAAAATAAAATATTTGAAGCAGCACAAATCCCGATATCAGGAACGGTGACACGCTGTAAGATCAGACAAACCCAGTCTGACGTAATGTAATCCTCAGAAAAAGCGTGGTTGAACAGCAGCACACGTTTTCCAAATTTCAATCAATATGTTCTTTTATTGTTCAAACATCCAGTAAAAAATTCCAACGTTTCGACCCGTGAAGTGGACAGGCTTGAGAAAGACCCTCCACTTGTCACGGGTCGAAACGTTGCCATTTTTTACTGGATGTTTGACCAATAAAAGAATATATTGATTGAAATTTGGGAGACGTGTGCTGCTGTTCAACCATGCTTTTTCTGAGGATCAGTCTGGCAGTATCACAAGTTGATGATGCCATTGGATCAATGCAGTGATCCATTGCGCAGTCAGGCCATCCAGTTCTATGGGCAAAATATAGCACCGACAAGGTAGCCCACAGAGTCACCATAAATGGCTAAAGCTATATTCAAATTTGCATCAGTTCTTCTTTGTGAAGTTTTCATAGCTTTTTATAGGTTAGTGTAACGCGCTACACTAGTCTATCCAAGAAAATAAAACTAAAGAAAAAAAGGGAAACCTGACAGACCCATTGTAAGTCAATGAGGGTAAAACAAAAGGATCCATCAAGTGGATTATGATGGATCATAACAGATCGGTTATATCCATCATGGACCCTGCAAATACAGAAGAAATTATGCCAGTGTGAACAGAGCCTAAGACTTTTTTTTATATGAGCAGTTTAAGGACCAGAGAGCATTGTCCAGGAAAATGCATTTCACATTATGGCTGTCAATCAACATAGACCTATATCGAAGAGTTCAATGTAATAGCGCAATGAACACGGCAATTGTTCCTGTTACAACCCTTGCAAGTCATACAATCCTCACTTTTCACTGCAGTAATTTCAATGTTCTTCATGAGCTATCTGTAGTCTTATCTGGGATAAGAAATAGAGGACAGAGAATAAAAGGAATCATAAAATACAAGCTCGCTCTGGCTGTAATTTCTACCTATCCTGAAATACATTGAAATCGTTTTTTGAACTCTGGAGATATGATGCATAACTGGGTAATCCTGGCTTTATGTTGTAAAGAATTGCCTGGTATGTTTTTATTTCCGGGTCTGAACTAAAGAATTTATCTGCCATATTATTTTTATATCATATCTATATAATTTTTTTTTTTACATAATCTCACTGTGCAAATGGCACTGGACATGTAAAATGTGTGTAAAAGAAATGTTCTGTGACTGTTCTTACTTTTGGCAAGGAGAGTGCACCAACCCTTAATTCTGTATTCTTTGCTCTATCAGTTAACTAACTACAAAGGTATAGAAGTTAAAAGGATTTTTCATAATATGGCGTTAAGTAATGTCTTTCTTTACTTCCTTTGATGATGTTGTAAAAGGTGAGAGGATACAGCGGCATAGCCTTAGCAAGTACAAAACTTGCAGCCACACCAGGGCTTTGGTGCTTCAGGTAGTTAATAAGCCCTATACCAAATAAGAGAACAACAGTATTATGAAGGGGTAGTGAATAGGTTATAATTTCACAACAGTGAAAAAAATACAGAATAATATTTTACTTGTATAGTATAAATAGACTCTATACAGTGGGCCGTTATCTGGAGGCAGCTTTGGGGGAAGGGTGCCTGCTAAGGTGCCAAACATTGTGTTAGAAAGTAGGCACGGAAACTACCGTAATATTGCACTGGCCCCCTGAGCTTCTATATATTCCTCTGATAGAAAGTTTTATATATATATATATATATATATATATATATATATATATATATATAAATTAAAAAGAAAGTATTATTACAGTATTTAACACATATGTTTTTACTTCATATTTGTAAATCTCGATGCAGAATCTTTACTAGAGCACAACAATAACATAATTTGTCTCCATATAAGATGTTGCGCGCTATTTTATGCTGTTTTTTATGCATAAGATGGCTCTACTCCATTGCCCGCAAGAAAAATCTCTACGTCCACTTGTCCATGTCACAATATGTATGTCACGATCTGTAGGTATGTGGACTGACTGGGTTGCACCGCCGTAGCGGAGTAGCAGCTGGCCAAACAACAGTCCTAGTATAAGAGTACCTTTGATAGTCCAGACAATAATGGAGGCTCGGCACAGATGAACTTTCAGACACCGAACGTGGTGTATATCAGCAGGCGTGCCAGGTGCTCCAACACGTGCTCCAACACTCTAAGGCACAGGAACAAATATAGCACGGGATACAGGTAGCAGGGCACGGGAACAACGGGAACAAGATAACCCTAAGGAACCATTTGCTAAGACTATCATGCGTAAACACAACAACGCTCAGGCAATGGGTTAAAGGGCAGAGCCCCTTTTATAGTTCAGGGTGATCATGGGCTAATTAGAGATTATTTTCATGTGCACGCACTGGCCCTTTAAGGCCGAGCACGCACACGCACCCTACGGGACCTAGTGAAGCAAGGCAGAAGTGAGTGCTGGAGTCTGCTAGGAAGGAGATGCCAGACGGCACTCACAGAGTCATGGTCGCTGCCGTCGAGGGGTAAGTAGGAACGACGGTCCGCGGCCATGGCCGTTACAATGTGCATAATAATGTAAAGGAGCATGAAATGGTGCAGGGATGCACTTAGGGGGTCTTCCTAGTGTCTAAGAACCTCCCTGAGCTATTTGAGAAACCAAGTTAAGTGATAATTTTCTTTCTTTTAAGATAAAGTTAACACTTTTCTTTGCTACCAAGCTCTATGGCCCAACGTGTTTCAATGTACATGTAATAATGTGTCTTCTTGTGAAACATGCCGGCTTAGATTACAAGAAAAGACTATACCTAGCTAGATAGCAGAAATATTTAAGAAGGGCAAAAAAGGTGTAACCGGGTAACTACTGTCTAGTAAGTCTGACATCTGTGGTATGTAAAATATTAGAAGTTAGTCTAAAGGATGAACTGCAAAATTACATAGCAGCAGATAATGTAATAACTAACAACTAGCATGGATTCATGAACAACAGGTTGTGTCTAGCAAACATGCTCGGTTTCTATGAGAAGATAAGTGCAAATTCTAGACGTTGGTAATACAGATGATGTGATTTATCTGGATTTTGCAAAAGCATTTGATACTGTACCACACAACAGCCTTGTACTGAGGCTACAGCGGCAGAGACTGGGGGAACATGTATGTAGATGGGTAAAGAGTTGTTTAAGTGACGGAAACCAAAGACTCGTTATAAATGGTAGGCACGCAAAATGGTCAGCGGTGGTGTACCACAAGGATCTGTGTTAGGCTCAATTATTTTTATTAATGACCTTGTCGATAGGATGAAAAGTAAAACGAGATTATTGAATGAGATGGGAGGTGTCTCTTACAATGAAAGGCTATACATATCGGGCTTGTTCAGCTTGTAAAAAATATGCTAAATAAAAAGATAATCTTATTAAGGCTACGTTCACATCTGCGTCAGGACTCTGTTCATGGGTTCCGTCTGAGTTTTCCGTCAGGGGAACCCATGAACGGAACCCTGACGGAAACCATAGGTTTCCGTTTGCATCACTATTGATTTCAATGGTGATGGATCCGGGGCAAATGGTTTCAATTTGTCACCGATGTTTAAGGGTTCCGTCATTTTGATTAAATGAATAGCGCAGTCGACTATGGTATTGATTGCGTCAACACAACAGAACCCTCAAACAACGGTGACAAACGGAAACCATTTGCACCGGATCAGTCACCTTTGAAATCAATGGTGATGTAAATGGAAACCTATGGTTTCCGTTTGTTTTAGTCAGGGTTCCGTTCATGGGTTCCCCTGAGGGTAAGCTCAGACGGAACCCATGAACGAAGCCCTGCGCAGATGTGAACGGAGCCTAACATGTATAAATATGTGTGATCAATACAAAGAACTGCCACTTGATTTATTAATAACAAGGTCTGTACAAAGGACCAAGGAACATTCATTACGTGTGGTGGAAAAGCGTTTCAGGCATCAATATAGGAAAGGGTTCTTTACAGTTAGAGTAGTTAAACTATGTAATGCCTTACCCCAAGAGGTAGTAATGGCAACATCATTCAAAAGAAAGGACTAGATGCTTATCTAATGACAAATGGCATTGAGGGTTAGAAATAATTTAGCAATGAATGATATATAATTGATCTAAGGTTCAACTTGATGGACCTGGGTCTTTTTACAACCTAAGTAACTATGTAACTGTGAAAGTAATTAAAATAATGTTTAAATGATTTAATTTTATGCAGTGTATGTAACTTTGTAAATAAAATGTAAAGAATAGATTAATCTGAAACTTGTAAAGATGGCAGAATCGTTTACAAGATCCAAGATTTTTTTTAGCAAATTTGGATGATTTGCCACTCGGAGAATCAGTACGGAAAATAAATGGTAATATGTTGTTGATCTTTAGTATTTTAATTGTCATTGAAAAATGTAGTTTTTCAAATTTTTGTATACATCAATAATCACAGTAATGATGTAGCTGCTCTAAAACTCAATGTGTTTGCTTGAGAACTAGATGCACAATTTGCTTTTGAGAATATATGGATATTTTTTTCTTGAGAGCAATAAAAATGTTTGGTCTGAGAAAAACAGGATCAAGGTAAATAACATTTGAGGGGATAGGAAGCTCCAGGAGTTCATCAATATCTCTAGTTATTTTTCTACACATTTTTTAGAAATAACGTGACAATACTACAGAGGACACAGATTGGAAAATTCCTCACCTGTAGTTCACATTCTAAGCTGGTTTTCAAAGCTATAGGCAGCGCGTTCTGGATATGCATTAATATTTTTCCTCAATTCTAAATCTAATGGTTTTTGCAAAACAACTTTTACAGAATAATATACTATAAAATGCTCAGTATAGTTCTCCTGCATGTTATAATATTATTGTGTTCAAGGATTACCATTGGAACTTGGCCCGAGGTCGACAGTGGGCCCAGTTCTCCTGGTTCTCCCGAATCGGTTGCTAAAATTAAAGCCGGTTTAGAGAACCGGGGTGAAGCGGGACCTTGCACCCAATTGTATCCACGTCCTTAGGAAGCAAATACAATTGATTACTCTGGCACTGGCCAGACAGGGAACTATCAGTACCCTGGCTGGTAATGACGCAGTCGGCGCAATGACGTCATCACTCTGACTCATCACTCTGACTGCACCGTTACGCTGGTTGGGACCTGGTCCCTGACCAGTCCGACCGTTGCGACAGGTGAGAATGTTTTTTTTTAGTGGGCAGCGCTGGGGGCAATATCTACAGGGTGCATTGTGACTGGCACTATCTACATGGGGCTCTGAGGTGCGCTATATACAGAGGGCATTGTAACTGGCTCTATCTACAGGGGGCATTGTGACTAGCGCTATCTACAGAGGACATTGTGACTGGAGCTATCTATAGGGGGCTCTGTGACTTGCGCTATCTACAGGAGTCATTGTGACTGGTGCTATCTACAGATGGCATTGTGACTGGCTCTATCTATATCTATGGTTGTGTTCAGATAGCACCGGTATCTTCGGGTGCTCGAGATAGGGTCCCAACCCAGATGTAGGTCAAGAATAGTACTCTGCACACCTTGATTGTGTTCAAAATTATCTTTTTATTTATTTATATCTCAGGATAAATGCCATAGGCTATACATGCAACGTCAACGTTTCGGTCGTGAGACCTTTATCGGGCACTGAGCCGTGCTGGGGACTCGATCTGCGTGTATATTACGTAGGTAGTAGCGCTGCTATTTATTGTATATGACGGCTTACCGCTCTTATGGGCGCTATCTACAGGGGGCACTAGGTGCGCTATTTTCAGGGGGCTCTGTGACTTGCACTATCTACAGGAGGTATTGTGACTGGTGCTATCTACAGATGGCTTTGTGACTGTCGCTATCTACAGTATAGGGGCATTGGGACTAGCGCTATCTACAGGGGGCATTGTGACTGGTGCTATCTACAGGAGGCATTGTGACTGGCGCTATCTACAGGGGGCAATAGGGGCGCTATTTTCAGTGGGCATTGTGACTGGTGCTATCTACAGGGGGCATTGTGACTGGTGCTATCTACAGTGGGCATTGTGACTGACGCTATCTACAAGAGGCCTCTGAGGGTTGCTATCTACAGGGGGTATTGTGACTGACGCTATCTACATGGGGCATTGTGACTGGTGCTATCTACAGGGTTCAGTTGTGCTGGCACTATCTACAGGGGTCATTTTGACTGGTGCTATCTACAGGGGGCTCTGTGACTGGCACTATCTACAGGGGGCATTGTGACTGGCTCTATCTACAGGGGGCATTGTGACTGGCGCTACCTACAGGGGGCATTGTGACTGGCGATATATACAGGGGGCTCTGAGGGGCGCTATCTACAAGAGGCTCTGAGGGTTGCTATCTACAGGGGGTATTGTGACTGGCGCTATCTACATGGGGCATTGTGACTGGCGCTATCTACAGGGGTCATTTGTGCTGGCACTATCTACAGGGGTCATTTTGACTAGTGCTATCTACAGGGGGCTCTGTGACTGGCACTATCTACAGGGGGCATTGTGACTGGCTCTATCTACAGAGGGCATTGTGACTGGCGATATATACAGGGGGCTCTGAGGTGCACTATCTACAGGAGGCATTGTGACTGGTACTATCTATAGGGGCATTGGGACTAGCGCTATCTACAGGGGGCATTGTGACTGGAGCTATCTACAGGAGGCATTGTGACTGGCGCTATCTACAGGAGGCACTAGGGGCGTTATTTTCAGGGGGCATTGTAACTGGCGCTATCTACAGGGTGCATTGTGACTGGTGCTATCTACAGTGGGCATTGTGACTGACGCTATCTACAAGGGGCTCTGATGGTTGCTATCTACAGGGGGCGTTGTGACTGGTGCTATCTACAGTGGGCAATGTGACTGACGCTATCTACAAGGGGCTCTGATGGTTGCTATCTACAGGGGGCTCTGAGGGGCACTATCTACAGGGGCATTTTGACTGGCGCTATCTACAGGAGGCATTGTGACTGGCGCTATCTGTAGGGATCATTGTGACAGGTGACTATCTACAGGGGCATTGTGACTGGCGCACTCTACAGGGGCATTGTGACTGGCTCTATCTACAGGGGGCATTGTCACTGGCGCTATCTACAGGGGGCATTGTGGCTTGCGCTATCTACAGGGGGCTCTGAGGGGCACTATCTACAGGGGGCATTTTGACTGGCGCTATCTACAGGAGGCATTGTGACTGGCGCTATCTGCAGGGATCATTGTGACAGGTGACTATCTACAGGGGCATTGTGACTGGCGCAATCTACAGGGGGCATTGTGGCTGGCACTATCTACAGGGGGCATTGTGACTGGCTCTATCTACAGTGGGCATTGTGACTGACGCTACCTACAAGGGGCTCTGAGGGTTGCTATCTACAGGGGGCATTGTGACTGGCGCTATCTACATTGGGCATTGTGACTGGCGCTATCTACAGGGGTCATTTGTGCTGGCACTATCTACAGGGGTCATTGTGACTGGTGCTATCTACAGGGGCTCTGTGACCGGGCGCTATCTACAGGGGGCTCTGTGACTGGCGCTATCTACAGGGGGCATTGTGACTGGCTCTATCTACAGGGGGCATTGTCACTGGCGCTATCTACAGGGGGCATTGTGGCTTGCGCTATCTACAGGGGGCATTGTGGCTTGCGCTATCTACAGGGGGCATTTTGACTGGCGCTATCTACAGGGGGCATTGTGGCTTGCGCTATCTACAGGGGGCTCTGAGGGGCACTATCTACAGGAGGCATTTTGATTGGCGCTATCTACAGGGGCCAGTGTGACTTGCGCTATCTGCAGGGATCATTGTGACAGGTGACTATCTACAGGGGCATTGTGACTGGCGCTATCTACAGGGGGCTCTGTGAGTGGTACTATCTACAGGGGGCATTGTGACTGTCCCTATTTACAGGGGGCATTGTGAGTGTGTGTGGTGTTTTACTCTGGGGAGCAGTGTATTTTATCTTCGTTTATAGATGCGGAAATGTTGGAAAATTGATGAGCTGAAGATATCTGAGTGGCAAACTTTGCAGAATTGGTCCTCGGCCGGGAAAAGTCATCATAGAGGTCTGGACTGGATGGAGAAGAAAAGAGAAAAATAATGTAAATGTTTATTCTCCCTCAGACAGATCAGTACTGTAGTCACTGTATAATCTGCGAGATGACGGATATAGCATTTTTTTTGTAAAACAGCAACTCCCAGCATATCCTTACCATTATTCAGGCTATACTGGGAGTAGTAGATTTATGTCGTACAAACTTATACGGCAGGGGTTAAACTGAATTTGCAAATGATCTCTGTACTGAGCTATATTTGTGCTTGTTCTGTATACATGTATTGAGCTTGGTTGTGGTGTTGTATTTATGTACTAAGCGTTGTTCTAGTACTGTATTGATGTACTGAGCTTTGTTCTGGTGCTGTATATATGTACCGAGCTTGGTTCTGGTATTATATTTATGTACTGTGCTTGGGTCTGGTGTTATATATATGTACTGAGCTTCTCTTTGGTGCTGTATATATGTACTGAGCTTGGTTCTGGTGCTGTATATATGTACTGAACTTGGTTCTAGTACTCTATTTATGTACTGAACTTGGTTCTGGTGCTGTATTTATGTGCTAAGCTTGGTTCTGGTAGTGTATTTATGTAATGATCTTTGTTCTGGTGCTGTATATATGTACTGAACTTGATTCTTGTGTTTTATATATGTACTGAGTTTCTCTTTGGTGCTATATATATGTACTGAGCTTTGTTCTGGTGCTGTATATATGTACTGATCTTGGTTCTGGTGTTGTATTTATGTACTGAGCTTGGTTTTTGTGCTGTATATATGTACTGAGATTTGTTCTGGTGCTGTATATATGTACTGAACTTGATTCTAGTACTGTATTTATGTACTGAGCTTGCTTCTGGTGCTGTATATATGTAATGATCTTTGTTCTGGTGCTGTATATATGTACCGAGCTTGGTTCTGGTATTATATTTATGTACTGTGCTTGGGTCTGGTGTTATATATATGTACTGAGCTTCTCTTTGGTGCTGTATATATGTACTGAGCTTGGTTCTGGTGCTGTATGTATGTACTGAACTTGGTTCTAGTACTGTATTTATGTACTGAACTTGGTTCTGGTGCTGTATTTATGTGCTAAGCTTGGTTCTGGTAGTGTATTTATGTAATGATCTTTGTTCTGGTGCTGTATATATGTACTGAACTTGATTCTGGTGTTTTATATATGTATTGAGTTTCTCTTTGGTGCTATATATATGTACTGAGCTTTGTTCTGGTGCTGTATATATGTACTGATCTTGGTTCTGGTGTTGTATTTATGTACTGAGCTTGGTTTTTGTGCTGTATATATGTACTGAGATTTGTTCTGGTGCTGTATATATGTACTGAACTTGATTCTCGTACTGTATTTATGTACTGAGCTTGCTTCTGGTGCTGTATATATGTAATGATCTAAGTTCTGGTGCTGTATATATGTACTGAGCTTGGTTCTGGATCTGTATATATGTAATGAACTTGGTTCTAGTGTTGTATATATATGTACTGAGCTTCTCTTTGGTGCTATATATATGTACTGAGCTTTGTTCTGGTGCTATATATGTACTGAGCTTGGTTCTGGTGTTGTATTTATGTACAGAGCTTGGTTTTGGTGCTGTATATGTGTACTGAGCTTGGTTATGGTGCTGTATATATGTACTGAGCTTGGTTCTAGTACTGTATTTATGTACTAAGTTTTGTTCTGGTGCTGTATATATGTACCGAGCTTGGTTCTGGTATTATATTTATGTACTGAGCTTGGTTCTGGTGTTATATATATATGTACTGAGCTTCTCTTTGGTGTTGTATATATGTACTGAGCTTTGTTCTGGTGCTGTATATATGTACTGAACTTGGTTCTGGTAGTGTGTTTATGTAATGATCTTTGTTCTGGTCCTGTATATATGTACTGAGTTTTGTTCTGGTGCTGTATATATGTAATGAACTTGTTTCTGGTGTTGTATATATGTACTGAGCTTCTCTTTGGTGCTATATATATGTACTGAGCTTTGTTCTGGTGCTATATATATGTACTGAGCTTGGTTCTGGTGTTGTATTTATGTACTGAGCTTGGTTTTGGTGCTGTATATATGGACTGAGCTTGGTTCTGGTGCTGTATATATGTACTGAGCTTGGTTCTAGTACTGTATTTATGTACTGAGCTTTGTTCTGGTGCTGTATTTATGTACTAAGATTGTTCTGGTGCTGTATTTATGTAATGATCTTTGTTCTGGTGCTGTATATATGTACTGAGCTTTGTTCTGGTGCTGTATATATGTGCTGAACTTGGTTCTAGTACTGTATTTATGTACTGAGCTTTGTTCTGGTGCTGTATTTATGTACTAAGATTGTTCTGGTGCTGTATTTATGTAATGATCTTTGTTCTGGTGCTGTATATATGTACTGAGCTTTGTTCTGGTGCTGTATATATGTGCTGAACTTGGTTCTAGTACTGTATTTATGTACTGAGCTTGGTTCTGGTGCTGTATTTATGTACTAAGCTTGGTTCTGGTGCTGTATTTATGTTATGATCTTGTTTCTGGTGTTGTATATATGCACTGAGTTTGGTTCTGGTGCTGTATATATTTACCTTATCTTAAGGTAAAAGTAAATGTTAGATCTACTTTTACCTTAAGATAAGGTAAATACATACAGTAAAAACTAAACCCAAAAAAAACATGTAGGAATCGCAGCTTTTTCCAATTCAACCATTATATGGTACTTTAAATGGTGCCAATAAAAACTACAATGCCTCCCACGAAAAATAATCCTTCACACACCACTCCATTGATGTAAAAATAAAAATGTTATGGCTCTAGGAAGGCGGGGAGTGAAAAATGTAAATAAAATAAATGACTTGGACTTCAAGGGCTTAAACAACAAAGACTGGTTCTTAAAGGATATATCCACGCACAGCAGATAGTTTTTTTCCGCAAACCACAAATATTTGAAAGCTCCTGACCTCTTTAGGGTCTCAAAGTATTCTGCTTTTTTCTCTTCTGTATGGCTCATTCTGCTTTTACAGCAAATTCAAAACCATGCCAGATCTGTGGCCGCCTAAATCCGCATATATATGGTACAGTGTTTTCAAAGTTCGAGGGGGCCTACAGTTGGTGAACTGCTCGTGGCCCTTGTACCCTTAATCCACCCCTGGTTGAGACTATCTCTCTTTGGAAAACCAGCAATTGGTATAGTAGCCCCCAAATAGCAAACTAAAGTTGGAAAAATTAAGACAATGCTATCCTTCCAAGTCACCCATTTTTCGCTGGAGGCTGTAAATCACTTTCTATGATGAAAAGAGAAGTGTCTTCAAGGTCCTATAAAGTACACAGTGCACAGTAAAAATAAAATGGTTCCTCACTCACTTGATATTTAAAGGAGTAGCCCATCCTGACACAAGTAGAAAGCAGTACGGTACATGTAGTACTGTACTATACTGCAAAGAGGCACTACTAGCCCGTCAGTGCATGGACATGAGTAATAGAGTACCCACTGATTGAATCTACTGTCCCCTTATGTGATGGACGGATTGGCTATTTACTGTAACGAATCACAGGCATTTTACAAGTGTGGTAGTCCCAATGGTGGGGCCGATTGTGCAGATAGGTGATAAATGTTCTTAGTGGAAAAACCCTTCTAGGCCAGGATTACACACACAGTTTTGATGCAGTTTTTTTGTGGCAATTTTTGGCTCAGTTTTTTTCTTAGCTAAACTTAGAAGTGTATCCAAAAGGAAGGAAATGTATAAAGAAAAGACTGATGCATCTCTTTTCTTTTGTGTCCACTTCTGTGTTTGGCTAAAAACCTGAGCCAAAAACTGCATCAAAACTGTGTGTGTGTGATCCTGGTCTTAAGCTTTTAAGTCCTATTACCTTTTAAGATAATTATTGGCCAAACAGTAATTCTATATGAGTCCCCCATAAACAGGAAATATGCATCTGCTAAACACCCAGAAATAGGACCGGGAACAGGTTAAGATCAAATTGGGACTGTTAAGGGACTATTGGGCAAGAACACTAAACATTATTTTATTGGTGGATTCCACTGAAATACTGGGTTTACCTGGGATTATTATATAGTGACTGACAACAGGTATGGTTGCCATTGTAAAATCTTTCCCTAATCAGCGCAAGCAATCTGGCATCTATTTAATGTAACAACGGCTTTGTGCCTGAGGGTGTGCCAGTGGCACTGAAGAGATGCCACAATCCATAAATGTGTTGCTTATCTCTGTTAAACATCATTCTCTGTTTTTCATAATTATTTTGCATGAGACTCTGCCATGTATAAATGGAACAACTGAAAATATTTTGTGGAGTTTTCTACTGCCGCAAGTGAATTACAGGTTTGAGGTAGTAAATATTTTTCTATTATAAAACCTACCATTTTGTAGCATAAGGAAAGAAGAACAAAGACCCAAATAAACCTACATTCAAAGCTGTCTTCTTGAGTGTCTACCCTCAAAGATCTCACTTTATGGTATGTTGACCTAAAAACTCTCAAATACATCACCTACTT
This sequence comes from Rhinoderma darwinii, assembly GCF_050947455.1. Lineage (NCBI taxonomy): Eukaryota > Metazoa > Chordata > Amphibia > Anura > Rhinodermatidae > Rhinoderma > Rhinoderma darwinii. Next base: position 98,152,149 of record NC_134694.1, read on the forward strand.
GAAGACTATGCAGGTATGAAAATAGCCTCGAGAAGTGACCACACTCTATTATTGTGAATATTGATTTAATACAAGAAGATACAAGAAACATTCCTGCAGGGAAGACGTGTGTGTGTGTGTGTGTGTGTGTGTGTGTGTGTGTGGTGTCTTCTATAGAGGAATCAATCATTAGAAAATTATTACTCATTAAGTCATATGGAAGGTTTTATTCTAAGGTAGAGCCTAAAGGAAAAATCCCAGCAAAACTGATAAACTGTGTGTTCAGGGATTTAAAAAACACCAAAGCTAGAAGTCACGCATTCACAACCCTTTGGGCTCTGCACTTGCCATAAAACAATGTATCAGTTATTTTTGGAGTGTTCCTTTTATTTCAAGTATTAGACTGCAATTACCTAGTAGAAAGAAGAGATAGCTTTCCTGGCCCAACTAGAATTGGGTGTTCAAAATTTGCACTTAAAACAATATTTTGCTTTATAAAATCAAAGCTTGCAACTGGACCTAGCACCAATGCATTACTGTGAACATGATAATATAATTAATCAACTCTATCTATCTATCTATCTATCTATCTATCTATCTATCTATCTATCTATCTATCTATCTATCTATCTATCTATCATCTATCATTTCCATTTGCTGGCTCTTTAGCAACTACAATTCTACCTATTCATGACCAGTGAAGGAGCTGTCCAGAGACACTTTTAATAACCTTGTTGTTTTTTATCACTATTGGAAACTGTTCGCATGAAAGAACAACTATAGAAAAATATAAATCTTATAACAGATCCTGAATAATAATTGGTGAATTCACTCATTTCTGAAGCATGAAATACCTAAGTAACATCTGCTTACAGGTTCTAAGCTTAACTGTGATTTATTATGCATACATTTACATACCAAGTAAAGTTAATCTTGCGAAGAATATTACATAGATGCAGTTGTTTTGATTTGGTTTTAAATAGTGTTACACATTACCTGCATTCTTAAGTACAATGGGCATACATACCTTATATTTTAAGCACTGAGAAACGAAATAATTTCCAAACTTCTATCCTGCTTTGATTTACAAAAACAAAAAACAAAATCCTAATAATTAATCTATAATGTGTTTTTATACAGTTCTACTGCTTATGATAGCTAAAAACCATCCATTGCACTGCAAATGCTTTATCACAGGTGCTGAATGGAGAGAGAGCGAGAGATAGATAGATAGATAGATAGATAGATAGATAGATAGATAGATAGATAGATAGATAGATAGATAGATAGATAGATAGATAGATAGATAGATGAAAAACTGTGAATGCAGCTCTGACTGTAACAAAGAAACAATACAAGATCAGTAATGAAATGTATTTAAAACTTTATTAATTTTCCTATCTAAATGATATGTAATGAGAAGAAATATGATATGATCTTGCAGCACAAGAAACAAATATAGCTGCGCTTAATCTACAATTGGTGTAGTAATCAGAAGTGCAGGGGTAACAGGATTTTGGGCAAATGACAAACTCAGCTCTACTACTTCTTTTTATTTATGTTGGTGTTTCACGCTTCATCTAGTAAAAATAATCGAAACATTTCAATATAGCACAGCTATTCCCTTACTCCCATTCCAAAACAAGATTCTTCCTATCTTAATGTGTTTTAAATAAACTGCAAAAGATCTACAATTCTTATTAAAAAAACACACTTCACCTTTTCTCAAGGACATTTGGATACATAGCTGTGGCATGCCCCATAAATTTGGCTTCCGTCTGAAATCTCAATCTTCCATTGCTTGGATTGAAAATAATGCATGGAGAATGGAATTGGTATTCATTGTTTGGGAGGACACCGGCGGTAATGTCAGAATATGAGATTTACTACAGCAACGGCATTTCATTCGAATAATACGATGCAAAGACAAGTAATCTCCAGCCTCAGACTTTACCTTCAATATTATGAAAGTCCAAAAACAATATTTTATATATATATATATATATATATATATATATATATCTATATATATATATATCTATATATATAGATCTATCTATCTATCTATCTATCCATATACTGTATGTATATATATATATATATATATATATATATATATATATATATATATATATATATATATACAGTGAAGGGAATAAGTATTTGATCCCTTGCTGATTTTGTAAGTTTGCCCACTGTCAAAGACATGAACAGTCTAGAATTTTTAGGATAGGTTAATTTTACCAGTGAGAGATAGATTATATATATATAAAAAAAAAAAAGAAAATCACATTGTCAAAATTATATATATTTATTTGCATTGTGCACAGAGAAATAAGTATTTGATCCCTTTGGCAAACAAGACTTAATACTTTGTGGCGAAACCCTTGTTGGCAAGCACAGCAGTCAGACATTTTTTGTAGTTGATGATGAGGTTTGCACACATGTTAGATAGAATTTTGGCCCACTCCTCTTTGCAGATCATCTGTAAATTATTAAGATTTCGAGGCTGTCGCTTGGCAACTCGGATCTTCAGCTCCCTCCATAAGTTTTCGATGGGATTAAGGTCCGGAGACTGGCTAGGCCACTCCATGACCTTAATGTGCTTCTTTTTGAGCCACTCCTTTGTTGCCTTGGCTGTATGTTTTGGGTCATTGTCGTGCTGGAAGACCCAGCCACGAGCCATTTTTAATGTCCTGGTGGGGGGAAGGAGGTTGTCTCTCAGGATTTGACAGTACATGGCTCCATCCATTCTCCCATTGATGCGGTGAATTAGTCCTGTGCCCTTAGCAGAGAAACACCCCCAAAACATAATGTTTCCACCTCCATGCTTGACAGTGGGGACGGTGTTCTTTGGGTCATAGGCAGTTTTTCTCTTCCTCCAAACACGGCGAGTTGAGTTAATGCCAAAGAGCTCAATTTTAGTCTCATCTGACCACAGCACCTTCTCCCAATCACTCTCAGAATCATCCAGATGTTCATTTGCAAACTTCAGACGGGCCTTTACATGTGCCTTCTTGAGCAGGGGGACCTTGCGGGCACTGCAGGATTTTAATCCATTACGGCGTAATGTGTTACCAATGGTTTTGTTGGTGACTGTGGTCCCAGCTGCCTTGAGATCATTAACAAGTTCCCCCCGTGTAGTTTTTGGCTGAGCTCTCACCTTCCTCAGGATCAAGGATACCCCACGAGGTGAGATTTTGCATGGAGCCCCGGATCGATATCGATTGACAGTCATTTTGTATGTCTTCCATTTTCTTACTATTGCACCAACAGTTGTCTCCTTCTCTGCCAGCGTCTTACTTATTGTTTTGTAGCCCATTCTAGCCTTGTGCAGGTCTATGATCTTGTTCCTGACATCCTTAGAAAGCTCTTTGGTCTTGCCCATGTTGTAGAGGTTAGAGTCAGACTGATTAATTTAGTCTGTGGACAGGAGTCTTTTATACAGGTGACCATTTAAGACAGCTATCTTTAATGCAGGCACCAAGTTGTTTTGGAGCGTGTAACTGGTCTGGAGGAGGCTGAACTCTTAATGGTTGGTAGTGGATCAAATACTTATTTCTCTGTGTACAATGCAAATAAATATATATAATTTTGACAATGTGATTTTCTTTTTTTTTTTTTATATAATCTATCTCTCACTGGTAAAATTAACCTAGCCTAAAAATTCTAGACTGTTCATGTCTTTGACAGTGGGCAAACTTACAAAATCAGCAAGGGATCAAATACTTATTTCCTTCACTGTATATTTATATATATATGTAGATATCTCTCTCTCTCTCTATATATATATATATATATATATATATATATATATAGATAGATAGATAGATAGATAGATAGATAGATAGATAGATAGATAGATATGCACAGTACTTTGAAAAAGTTTTAGGCAGTTGTGGATAAATGCTGCAAAGTAAGGATGCTTTCAAATATAGAAGTGTTATTATTATTTTTTTTATCAATAAACAAAATACAGTGAATGAACAGAAGAGAAATAGACATCAAATAAATATTTAGGCTGGGTTCACACGTGGCGGAATTTCACTTAAATTCCGCTGCGGACACTCCGCAGCGTTAATCCGCAGCGGAGCCGTTTGTCCATTGACTAACACTTTAATTTAGAAGTGTTCGTTTAGACGAGGCGTAAAATTCCGCTGCGGAGCATAGGCTGCGGAGCGGAATTTGGTGTCCGCAGCATGCTCTGTCTGTTGCGGAGCAGTGGCGGACTCATGGCGGAATTTCTCCATTGACTTCAATGGGGATTCAAATTTCCGCAATGAAGTCCGCAGCTGTCATGCACATGTTATGTGTGCTGCGGATCCGTCTTGCTTTTTTAACTTGACATTTCTTCATTCTGGCTGGACCTATGTATTTCTAGGTCTACAGCCAGACTGAGGAAGTCAATGGGGCTCCCGTAATGACGGGAGCGTTGCTAGGAGACGTCTGTAAATAGTCACTGTCCAGGGTGCTGAAAGAGTTAAGCGATCGGCAGTAACTGTTTCTGCACCCGGGACAGTGACTACCAATATCAATATACATGTATCTGTAAAAAAAAATTAAGTTCATACTTACCGAGAACTCCCTGCTTCTGTCTCCAGTCCGGCCTCCCAGGATGACGTTTCAGTCTAAGTGACGGCTGCAGCCAATCACAGGCTAATAACAGGCTGCAGCGGTCACATGGACTGCCGCGTCATCCAGGGAGATCGGGCTGGATGCCGAAGGAGGGACGCGTCACCAAGACAACGGCCGGTAAGTATGAAATTCTTTGACTTTCACAAGGGAAAGTGCTGTCCCTTCTCTCTGTCCTGCACTGATAGGGAGAAGGGAAGTACTTTTACCGCAGTCCGCAGCAGCTAGTCCGCATCAATTTACTGCACATTTTGTGCAGATCCGCAGCAGAATCTGCAACGCAGATTCTGTGCGGCATTGATGCGGACAGTTGCGGAGGAAATCCGCCACGTGTGGTCATGCCCTTAGTGTGACCACCCTATGCTTTCAAAACGTCATCAATTCTTCTAGGATCATCTGCACAAAGTCATGGATTTTGTAGGATTATAGTCAGTACAACGATCACAAACATACAATCTTCAGCGTAAAGAAGAACAAGGAGCCCTGTAAGTGATGATATGTCCCCCACAGAGCCCTGATCTCAGCATCATCAAGTCTGTCTGGGATTACAGGAAGAGACCAAAGGATTTGGGGAAGCGACATCCACAGAAGATCTGGGGTTAGTTCTCCAAGATGTTTGGAACAATCTCCCTGCCGAGTTCCTTCAAAAACTGTGGTGGGAACCATGGGAGAAAAAGGAAGGAAGGTTGGTTTCGATTGTGGTTAAAAATATTTTGCTTTACAGTATGTTAATAAAGCTTATTCACTATATTATTTAAAGTCATGCAACTTTTTCAAAAATATTTTTGGGTTTCAAATTCTCACATTTTCTGCTGTCAGTGAAAGAAAACATTATTGTTTCCATCCAGACACTTAAAATACTGATCTGTTATGTAAAACGGACACATGTCAAAGACTCATGTATCGCTGCAATAAGCATGCACCTTAATAAAATGTAAGGGTTTTCAGCCTCTGGATGTAAAAATAATATTTCTATTCTCTTAAATTATATGGGAGATACACCCCAAAAAAATAATGTCGGACTTCTTATGGCGCTGTTTCCCATGGATGATTCAGAGTTCCATTTGTTTTATCATAAAAAAAAGTTTTATTTTATAACATAACAGCAAGCAAATATCTTTAAAATGATGTAGGAATGAAACACAAATTGTATTATAAAGTTACGTAAAGTTTACATAAAAAATAAATCCCATTAAGAATAACAATTGACATAGATTCAATTTAAAGTTCCTGGGCCCCAATGCAAAATCTGTAAGGGAGTTGACTGTATAAGAATTTTGTATTGAGTTTAATGGAAGCTGAGTGAATACATCCACTGTATGGAGAAAAGTATTGGGACACCTACACATTACACTTACAGAAGCTTTTTTGACATTCCATTCTGTAACGTCTATGGCCAAGGGCCGTCATTGAGACTTACCCTCTGACGGCCCTGGCCATGTACATCTGTGTTCTCGGCGACATCTCCCTTCAGGGAGACGCCGGCACTCACTTCCGGGTTCTGGGAGCACAGCCTTAAAGGGCCAGTACGTGTCCAGCTGTCATTAGTCAATAATTAGCCCAGAATGCTGCTGGACTATAAAAGGGCTCTGCCCACTTGATCCTTGCCTGAACGTTGTTGTATACCTAAAGTTTGTCTTGCAAATGGTCTCCCAGTGTTTTCCAGCTCCCAGTGTTACCCGTTCCTTCAGTGTGTACCCTGTATCCCGTGCTATCGTATCTACTGTGCCATCTACAGTGAAAGTCAAGTCGTGTCTTCTGCTGCATCTACTGTGCCATCTACAGTGAAAGTCAAGTTGTGTCTCCGCTACTGTCTACATTGCCTCAGGTACCCTTTCTGGACTATAGGCATTGTTTTGTACCTAGTTGGCCTGCTGCTATCCCGCTATGCGGTACGGCCCAGTGGGTCCACACCCCGTGTCGTGACACATTCTAAATCCATAGGATTAATTCGGAGTTGGTCCTCTCTTCCGGGACGGCTTTCTACAAGATTTTGGAGTGTGTGTGTGGGAATATCCATTTATCCAGAAAAGCATTTGTGAAGTCAGACACTGATGTTGGAGGAGAAGGCCTGGCTCACAAGCTCCATACTGTTCATCCCATAGGCACTGGATGGGGTTAAGGTCAGGGCTCTGTGCGGCCAGTCAAGTTCTTCAACACCAAACTCACCCAACCATGTCTTTATAGATCTTGTGCACTGGGGCACAGTCATGCTGGAACAGAAAAGAGCCGAACCCCAAACTGTTCCCACAAAGTTGGAAGCTACAATTGTCCAAAATGTGTTGGTATGCTGAAGCATTAAGATTTCCCTTTCTCTTCACTCTTTACATCCAAAGGCTAAGTATAAAGGACAAGTATGTTGAAAATAGTGTCATGGAAGTTTAGGGGGGCTGATGCAAGTGTAAAAAGTTAATTTGATTAAGAACTACCTTCCTGCAATTATATGTCTTCAGGAGACCCATCTGGTTAAAGACAAAACTGGGAGTTTTCAGCGAAGTCCTATCACTTGTTTTATTCATCCTTCTCAAGAGGGGTCTCTATATTAATATATAGGAAGGCAGATGCTTAGATTTAAGAAATTTCTATTGATACTGAGGGAAGGTATATTATACTATATGGATGTTTTGATGGTGTGATCTGTATTCTTGCATCGTTTAACATCCCCCACCCGTTTCTTCTTGTGTGATCAAGTTGATTTCACAAATACGTGCTCTCCAAACCAAAGTGCCCCCTTCTGATAATAGGTGACTTCAATTAAGTGATGAATGAAATGTTAGACCGTATAGGAAAATTCTAATAATAACACAGAGGTCGGCAGCTAAATTCGCAGGGTTAACATGTGAGCTTGGCTGGCTTGATATTTGCCGGATGTGGAATCCATATGCTAAGAAATTCTAATGCTATTCAAGCTCTACGATTGTGATGTCGAGAATAGATTTAACCTTTATAAATGAATTAATACTCAAGTACATAAATAAGGTGTCTTATGAATCACGAGGGATCTCAGATCATGCTCCTCTTATGGTGGAGCTTGACCTGAGACCGGGACCGATTAATAAGGACTTTTCTTTTGGTTCTGATGAAAATACCATTTCAGAAAATAGACAGTGAATTATCATTATTCTTGGCAGCCAACTCCAGCTTTCTGGATTTGGCGATTGTATGGGTCTCCCTAAGAGCATATACTAGGGGTATTATCTTTAAAAATCAAAAGATCATTAAAGTTGCTCAGAATAAACAGAGGGATTTAATTAAAAAAGAACTGGCTGAGGTGGAAAAATTATATATAGAAAATTCCTCAGAGGCGGCTGAAACTCAATGGGAATATGTACAAATGAAATATGATAATCTATTGATGAAAGAAGCACAATCTGATATATTTCTAATTTGCAAACAATATTATTTTGAAGCTAATAAAACTAGTAAACTTTTAGCTCATATTGTAAATAACCAACAACTCCCCAATTACATCACTTCTATTAAGAATAGTGGGGGGCAATTTATACAGAGGTAGGACAAATTGTGCAGGAATTTAAGGGTTACTAAATTCGAATCCTATCGGCCTATTTCATTGCTGAATGCTGATGTCAAGCTGCTGGCCAAAGTTTTGGTAAACAAATTGATGAAGGTATTGAACATTATAATTCACCCTGATCAGACAGGATTAAGGCCTCATTCACACTACAGGGTTTCCCGGCCGGGTGCCGGCCGTTCATAAATCGGCCGGCACCCGGTTGCATTAGTAATAATAGACCCCTAATGGGGCTATTCACACGACCGATTTTTTGACGGCCGGGAAAACCGGCCGTCAAAAAATAGGACATGCTCTATTTTCGGCCGGGTACCTGGCCGCCCGGCTCCCATAGAAGTCTATGGGGCCGGGTAATACACGGCCATCACTGGAATGTGTCCCGAGTGATGGCCGGGTTTTCCGTCCTTGCGCTCTATCTCCTCCTCCTCACAGCGCAGAGTGCATGTGAGGAGAAGGAGTTTATGCCATTCGGATGAATGGCTGTACACTGTGTGGCAGGGCCGGGGTGTACAGCAGGTGGACGGAGCGCTGCGCTGGCTCCCTTCCCCTGCTTGTTTTAAAAGCGCCCTGGCCCGGCGACACCTTCCATGGCGCCGCTAGCAGCTGCTGCTGCTGCGGCTGCTACTGCTGTAGCGACGCCACTATAGCAGAGCGGGGAGGTATCTCCCCGCTCTGCTATGTGCTAGCTCCATTTTAGCTCCCTGAAGGAGCGGAATCCCTGTGTGTTCGGGGATTCCGCTCCTGGACAGAGTGCTTGATGTCTCTGTCCATATCTGGGCAGTGACATCAGGGGAAACTCCTGAAGCGGAATCCCCGAACACATGGATCCAGATCTGCCTGGCCCGGAACGGATGCAAAAATAATGCAAACCGGCCGGAAAAAATGGCCCATTTTACCGGCCGATACTCGGGCTCGGGCGGGACCCGGTCGTGTGAATCCCGCCTTATTCCTGGTATGGTTATGGCAAAAAAGGTTTGCCGTATTTTTTCAAATTTACAGTTGGAGAAAATGTTTGCTAAGCGTGGGGCTATTCTCTCAATCGATGAGTCAACGCCTTTGATACAATAGAGTGGCGTTTACTTTTTAGGATACTGGGCTGTTTTGGTATAGGGGAAAATTATTCCTTGAATCTAGTTGAGGTATTTGAATACTAAGGGGTAAAAAATTCTAGAAAGCCAGAAGACTATCTTACACTATAAGACTATATAAGAATATATTACATTAAATATAATTCCCCTGTTTGTATATCTGAGAGGTAAAGTTAGAGTATGGAATAATTTACGCTTAACTGGAGCAGCTAGAATAGCATTGGTAAAAATGATCTTTTTGCACAAAGTATTACATTTCTTTACTAATTACCCGATCTGGCTTCCGGGTACAAATTTTAAAACACTGGAAGCTATCGTTCATAACTTAATCTGGAGGGGGAAAAAAACATATTAAGTATTCTGCCTTTACTCAACCAATAAGCGAGGGGGCTTTGCCCTTCCAGATTGGAGAAAATATTTTTTGGCTTCACAATTCCAATATTTACTGGACTGGGAGAGTTTAGGTGCCAATAAATCTCTGCTGGAGACACTAGGTGACAATTGGACTAGCGTGTTTGAACTATTAGAGGCTGGGGCTTTGATGTCTTCAGAATTGGGATTAGGGCATGTTTACGAAAATCAATAAAGGGCCTGGAACAGTGGCGTTGCTATTTTTAGGGTGGCGCCCCGGATCCCGACTGCCACATAATGGTGTAGCTTTTGGGGTCACAGCAGTCGCAATTGCGACCAGGCTTCAAAGCCAGGGGGGCCCTTGGCCCCCTGGCACTACGTCTATAAACAGTTACTATTGTAACTGGGCCTATGTAATAAAATTCATGGGTCCCTGTTACTATAGTGATAACAATATAATTACCCTCCCCGTTCCCGAGCACAGCGGAGGTCCTGACGTCTTCCCGCGTTAGCACGTCATGATGATGGATGGCGTCAGGACCTCCGCTGCGTCCGGAGCCAAAGAGGAGGGTAAGTATAACGTTACTGTCTGCTGGGGCCCTGTATCTAAACCTACCTTATGGTAGGCTTAGATACAGGGTCTAACAGACAGCATCACCCTCCTCTTCAACTCTTGATGCAGCGGAGATCCTGATGCCAGCCAGCCAGCTCTGACCAGGTGACCGGTAGGAAATATAAGTTGGGCTAAGTGGTGTGACTAAGTGGTGTGACTTTTGGCGGCAGCTGGGTTTGATTGAGGACATTGGCCCTGAAGGGCACAGATAGTTCTAAGTTAAGTAAGTGGCTTAATTATAGATGCTGCTACGGTTGGTGCTGCTACGGTTGGTCTGGTTCATAGAGGTGTGGTGAGTAATTAATTCTGCCCTATTAGCCGGTTTGACAAGCTGGTTTATATGTGATGTACTGGTTGGGCGGGTCCTTGCTGTTGCTGCATGGTACTTTGTTTGATCTGCTGGAGACTTCTGTCGTTTTTTTTTGTGTTTTTGTTTTTGGATGATGAACTATTTTAAATGAAGAAATTCAATTAAAAAAAGAATAAAGGATAAAATATAGAAAATATTTCCCTTCACTGGAACTAAGGGGCCTAGCCAACCCCTGAAAAACAACCCCATAGCTTTATCCCTCCTCTACCAAACCTTACAGTTGGCACAATGCAGTCAGGCAGGTAATGTTCTCCTGGCATTAACCAAACCCAGACTCGTCCATAAGACTGTCCGATAGAGAAGCGTGATTCATCACTCCACAGAACACGTTTCCACTGCTCCAGAGTCCAGTGGCGGCGGCTTTACACCACTCCATCTAACGCTTGGCATTGTGCTTGGTGATGTAAGGCTTGCATGCAGCTGCTAGGCCATGGAAACCCATATCATAAGGATCCCTGGGCACAGTTTTTGTGCGGATTTTAATACCAGAGGAGATTTGGAGCTCTGCAGTTATTGAGTCAGCAGAGCATTGGCGACTTTTATGCGCTATGCGCCTCAGCTCTTGGGCGACCCTTCTTTATAACTTTATGTGGCCTCCACTTTGTGGCTGAGTGGCTGCGGTTCCTGAATGCTTCCACTTTACAATAAAATCACTTACAGTTGATCGTGGAATATCTAGGAGAGAAGAAATTTACAGAACTGACTTGTTACAAGGATGACATCCTATTACAGGACCACGCTGGAATTCAGTGATTTCTTTACATAGACCCATTCTTTCACAAATGTTTGTAAAGGCGACTGCATGGCGAGGTGCTGGTTTTAATACACCTGTGACAATGAGACTGAATAAAATTCCTGAATTCAGTGATTAAGAGGTGTATCCCAATACTTGTCCATATATTGCATGTACTATGCAAAAAGCTTTCTCTATTAGTGGCTGAAGCTCGCTGGAATTTTATGATTTAACTCTACGGCCATGTGGATGACAAGCCTACAATAAGTTAGACATTTTGATTCTTTACACTTAAAAACAGCTACGTTTTCTTATATGGTAATCTATTATTGTTAATGTGCAGTTAGTCCTTCGTTGTCACCAATCGTTTTCTCTCCAGCTACTGGGGTAAATTAATGAAATTATAAAACTATCTCAATAACTATTAGCAATGTTTTATGTGTTGGCCCTACAGTTTTCATGCCCTAGGATACAAATCCACTCTCAGCTGCATAGTGATGTATTATGACGTGACTGTACTCCTACATTTGACCATGTGCAGTGCAATGGGCACATCAGGCTGAGCGAGACATAGGAGAAGTGGAATACATTTATCCACATGAGGATGTTTGCAGGTGATGAGCATTAATGTCTTATTAATAGGTAACAGATTCTGTAGTGAGTTCACTGAGCATAGGCTGGGCATACACAATGCAATGATAACACAAAGGGGACAGTGTTTGGTTAGTGTCTGTAAACATCTCTGAGGAACAATATGGTAAAGAGTAATGGCCCTTTTACACTGGGCGATTATCGGGCAGACAAGCATTCATAGAATGCTCGTTGCCAATAATTGCCCTTTGTAAACAGGGCAGCTATCAGCAGATGAACGAACAAACGCTCGTTCATCTGCTGGTCGCATAGTTTTAAAAAAGTTAAATATTATCGTTGTCCGCAGGACATCTCTCTGTGTAAAGAGGGAGATGCGCTGCCGACATAATAATAATGTATGGAGATGAGCCATCGGAGTAAGGAGCGCTCGTCCCCATCCATAGCTCCGCGTAAAAGGAGCAAACGAGCGCCGATCAACGATGTCTTGTTGATCGGCACTCGTTGCAAAGAGGACCTTAACTCTTCAAGAAAGTGAGATCAGGGAACATGTTGACAAAGAAATTGAACCATAACCATTATGTTTAACCCCCTTAACGATCGGGCCTGTTTAAGCCTTAAAAGCTATGTATACCTTTGAAATTGTTTTTTTTAATATAAAAATGTGTGTGATTGGTAAAACTTTCAAAATACTTTTTATTAAAATGTATTTTTACTTTTTGAGATACAGCTGCTTTGTATTCTGTATACAGAGCAGCTGTATCTAATGCTGAAACCTGTATCTGTCAGGTCCGCATGACTGACGGGTTTAGTGAAAGCGGGTCCTGCGTGTCTCTGACACGCTGGATCCACCTGTAATCGATCACATCTAAGTTATGAACTTTGAGGTGATTGATTGCAGCTCGCTGTTACTGAACCCGTCAGTGCCGCTGACCGGACAGATACAGGTTTCAGCGCTAGATACAGCTGCTCTGTATACAGGATACAAAGCAGCTGTATCTCAAAAAGTAAAAATAATTTTTAATAAAAAGTACTTTGAAAGTTGCACCAATCATACTGATTCTGATCCTCAATAAACAGGACTTCAACTAAGATAAGGCTTATTTCTGGTTATTTAAAGCTGCAATGCGTTTCGACCGTGCACTAAGGTCTTTATCAGGCAAGTAAAAAACATATCAAACTGTGTACATATATACATAAGGTTAAGTGATGACCACTTAACCTTATGTATATATGTACATGGTTTGATATGTTTTTTTATATGCCTGACAAAGACCTTAGTGCAAGGTTGAAATGCGTTGTAGCTTTAAATAAACAGAAAGGGGCAGTTTCACGGTCCTTTTAACTAAGCCAGGCCCAATTTTTTCAGAAGTATCAGAGGCAATTTAAAAGGACTAAAGTCGCAGCGTTTTTGGGCCGAAAACTCAGTTTTTGGCCAAAAATGGTGTTAAACATAGAGCCCCTTCTGTAAAATACCTTAGATGGCGCAGGTGCTTTTGACCGTGGCATCTAAAGGGGTTTGACTGACGGGTACTAAGTTATCTCTCATCCTGGCAGTTGCAGTAGAAACCAGGCTGTGTATAACAGCCAAAGAACAACCTAAAAAGCACAAAAAGTGCAGGGTACATAACACCCAAAAAAGAATAAGAGAATATATATCTACCATGTATCAAAAAATATAAATCTTTATTGGTAATAAATAACAATACATGGTATCACATAAATATATATAAATGAATAAAGTAGAACAGGTCATATACGAAGAGCAGCATCAGTGGTATAGATGTGAATATACCCAGGGCCAGGGGTAAACAGAACAACCCATCTCAACCAAAAACATCCCATACTCCACCTCACCATACAATGCAAAGCATATGTGTATAACAGCCAGACACCTGACGCTACTCTCGTGTGTAAAGTGGCAGTACACACAAGATCCGAGTGGCAGATATATCCGTCACGATGTGGGAACCAGCACTTGCTCGTGTTGGGTATATATCAGTTGATCGGCTTTAAGGGTTTAATTGACAGTCTGTTTATTTACTGCAATGTTAGCTAGCATGGGAAGTAAAACAGCAAAATATATATAATTAAACACATTTAATGATTTGTAATTATCAATTTTTTTTATCCGTCTGTCTGTCTTTTTATTTATCTACCATCATATAATTATCTATATATCTATACAGTGAAGGAAATAAGTATTTGATCCCTTGCTGATTTTGTAAGTTTGCCCACTGTCAAAGAATTTTTAGGCTAGGTTAATTTTACCAGTGAGAGATAGATTATATATATAAAAAAAAAAAAAAGAAAATCACATTGTCAAAATTATATATATTTATTTGCATTGTGCACAGAGAAATAAGTATTTGATCCCTTTGGCAAACAAGACTTAATACTTGGTGGCAAAACCCTTGTTGGCAAGCACAGCAGTCAGACGTTTTTTGTAGTTAATGATGAGGCTTGCACACATGTTAGATGGGATTTTGGCCCACTCCTCTTTGCAGATCATCTGTAAATGATTAAGATTTTGAGGCTGTCGCTTGGCAACTCGGTTCTTCAGCTCCCTCCATAAGTTTTCGATGGGATTAAGGTCTGGAGACTGGCTAGGCAACTCCATGACCTTAATGTGCTTCTTTTTGAGCCACTCCTTTGTTGCCTTGGCTGTATGTTTCGGGTCATTGTCGTGCTGGAAGACCCAGCCACGAGCCATTTTTAATGTCCTGGTGGAGGGAAGGAGGTTGTCACTCAGGATTTGACTGTACATGGCTCCATCCATTCTCCCATTGATGCCGTGAAGTAGTCCTGTACCCTTAGCAGAGAAACACCCCCAAAACATAATGTTTCCACCTCCATGCTTGACAGTGGGGACGGTGTTCTTTGGGTCATAGGCAGCATTTCTCTTCCTCCAAACACGGCGAGTTGAGTTAATGCCAAAGAGCTCAATTTTAGTCTCATCTGACCACAGCACCTTCTCCCAATCACTCTCAGAATCATCCAGATGTTCATTTGCAAACTTCAGACGGGCCTGTACATGTGCCTTCCGTGAGCAGGGTACCTTGCGGGCACTGCAGGATTTTAATCCATTACTGCGTAATGTGTTACCAATGGTTTTCTTGGTGACTGTGGTCCCAGCTGCCTTGAAATCATTAACAAGTTCCCCCCGTGTAGTTTTCGGCTGAGCTCTAATCTTCCTCAGGATCAAGGATACCCCACGAGGTGAGATTTTGCATGGAGCCCCAGATCGATGTCGATTGACAGTCATTTTGTATGTCTTCCATTTTCTTACTATTGCACCAACAGTTGTCTCCTTCTCCTTCTTACTTATGGTTTTGTAGCCCATTCCAGCCTTGTGCAGGTCTATGATCTTGTCCCTGACATCCTTAGAAAGCTCTTTGGTCTTGCCCATGTTGTAGAGGTTAGAGTCAGACTGATTAATTGAGTCTGTGGACAGGAATCTTTTATACAGGTGACCATGTAAGAGCTGTCTTTAATGCAGGCACCAAGTTGATTTGGAGCGTGTAACTGGTCTGGAGGAGGCTGAACTCTTAATGGTTGGTAGGGGATCAAATACTTATTTCTCTGTGGACAATGCAAATAAATATATATAATTTTGACAATGTGATTTTCTTTATTTTTTTTAATATAATCTATCTCTCACTGGTAAAAGTAACCTAGCCTAAAAATTCTAGACTGTTCATGACTTTGACAGTGGGCAAACTTACAAAATCAGCAAGGGATCAAATACTTATTTCCTCCACTGTATATATATATATATATATCATGAAAATACATGTCACATAGAGATTCTCCATTAACCCATAAATGTATACGGTAATGGTAAATGTATAATCAGGTTCTGAAGTCTGAACATGCCGAATATCCAAAAATGTATGGTGCTACATAGGGTCTTTTGCTAGGATGGAGGGTCCCCCTCCTACATAGTTTGCACAGTAAGAAGTTACCTGTAAACAGTCACTGGCTGGTTGCTGAAATGCAGGGTCAGCCTTACATTTGATTTTTGGCACCATTAATCCCCTCCTAAATTGTGTACTGTCATACAATGTACAGATAACTATACCATATAGTGCCTAATTATCTGCGTCATACAGGATGGCCCCAAAAAACAGTGTTATATGTTGGCTAAAAAACACATCCATACAACTGTCTGAATAACAGTGCCATATGTTGCGGCTACCCTCCTACACTGCAAAAATAATATACTGTACAGTGTCTAAGTAGAAGTGATACCATACTGTGCTCAAATAATACCGAAATACAGTAGCCAAATAAAAGCCCTATGCATAAAGTAATGTAATAACAGCGCTATAAAGTGTACAAATAATACTGCCATACAGTACAATTAATATTAAGATCCGTTGTGGTCACAAGCCTCAGGTGTCAGGACATCAGTTGCACACTCTTCTACTGGGGTAGCTCATGCACCCTACACAGGTTGCACACCCCTGTGGTTGGGCTGGCCCTGCTTACATGTAGACGGGTACGAGAACATGCAGGATGCAAAAATCTAGTCATCTCCAATCCTCACATAAAACAGTGGCTTATATTATCAATAACCAAACTGACTTGACACTTCCATGTCTTTACTTTTGGATTTATTGTCAGAGATTCAAAAAAATTGTAAGACATTGGGAGATGCTGGATAATAGTGTCCTTTCTGAATAATTTTAGGAATGAGGGACCTGCATGATTTTAGAGAAGGTACTGTATTTTGCCAATCACACAGCCAATCACACAGTAATGTCATGTACCAGTTGCTGCATAAAGAACTCCTGTGCCCTGTAACAAGACAGAAGGAGAGAATTGGCAATGTACAACGCAGGACACACTTTATAACCAAATATAGTTGCCGGTCAGTTGTGATATGCATTGCTAAGAGATCAGAGATTTCTATTTCTAACTCTTTTATAATATAAAGCAAACTGATACACTAAAGAATAAATGCTTGCTACCTATTGTCGTATGGTCCAATTTTGCCCTCCTTGACCAACACTTTGCAACCAATGCTATGATGCACATCTGCATAGTTGACTTGGCATAACCATGACTGGCTACTTAGATGATTTTTTATGCAAAATAGCGCTACTCCAAGTAGCAGAGTGAAGGACAGGTGTTTTTCTAGTGCCACCTACAGGGGACTATCCTGTAAGCCAATGTTCAGAGTTGTGGCTCCTCATCACTACAGAGTAAGGATCTGGCTGGCAATGTGAGCTACTGTGTACTGCCTCATGAAAGGTTCATTATTCTCCCTGTAAAGATCCAGCTATTGGGTAGTTTTTAGGGCAATGTTCCCTGGGAAAAAATATTCAAAAAGATGTCCTCCAAAATGACGACAACTGTCTCTCTAGTACCACCTATAAGGTGGCTACCCTGCAAGTCAATCAATGTTCAACCCTTTAGAGAGCCTTGAAACATGACTCAGCTTATCACTCAACAAGAGTCACCCAACTGTATAAAGCATTGTTTCGGATTTGTTGCTCCTGTCCACATATACAGTAGATGTCCCTAATGTGAGATTGTTGGCAGTAATGCCCATAAACATTCAGCTAGGATCCCATGTTGTCGCCATACAAAACATCATAACTGGTAATTACCTCAGGTGGTTTCCTGCATTGGCATTTTCTATTAACAGAACTAGGTGCCATACAAGGGTTCCTGACAACAGTTTATTTCCATCTGGTGTATGGAGGGTGGAAAACCCATCTTCTTTCTTAAAGAGGGGTTCAGGATTAGAAAGTGCCTATTTGCCTATAGGCAGTATCTAGTATTGCAGCTCATCCGCATAGAGTCTAAGAATGGATCTAAGCTGCAATATCAGATACTGTCCATGGACAACAGTGGTGCTGTTTATGGGGAAAAAGGCTAACCATTTTTACTAATCACCAAATTATTTTACTATAATAAATTGCTTTTGTGACTTGCTCACATTCTTTAATAATACTTGTGAATGGACCCACTTAATGGAAAGTAATGTGCTGACTTTCTGTATACTCCTGCAGAGGCATCTGTGTTATAGGATTAATTAGACACGAAAGTATCATAATCGCTGCTTCCGTTACTGAAACTGATACTGGTTATATATATCCAGTGTTCACATTCAACGATTGATTTCAATTAAAATACCAGACACAGCCAGACATTGACCTAAGAAATTATTTTATGGCAATGTTCCATATTTGCTCTGCATATATAATGTATGTGTGCAATATCTGAATAATAAAAAATTGGAAGGGCACACAAACCAGATGTACCCTCTTAACATTTGGCATTGTATTCTGAGATTATTTTTACAATTCTTCTTGTTGTGACACATATACCCATGGACACAGCCACAAAAGTATGTAGTTGTTGTGGGGCCCAGCAACTAAGGGGATCCATCTCCACTCAAAGGTAAAGTGCAATAAGTGATGTGTTTTGCTATGGAGCGCCATGGTTACTTGGTATGTCAGTGATGTGGGCATTATCCCTCTACTGAGGCATCATTTTTGCTAAATTTCTGTGTTATGACAACTCCATGTGCATTTTTCCTATACTATGACATATTTGTGTGCATTGTATTTCTGCTGTGACATCATTAAGTTATTTCCTGTGATGTGATGTCTCTATGTGCATGGTGACATATTTATGTGAATTATTCCTGAGACATCACTTTGTGCATTATCCTTATACTGTGACATCCCTTTGTGAATTTCTTCTATGCCATGACATCACTGTATGCATTATTCTTGTATTGTTACATCATTGTAGGCATGACTCCTATGCTGTAACTAGATATTTATACCTCTTTTGTAAAAACTCATTGTTTTTATCTGTATGCTGTGACATCAGTGCAAATATTACCTCAATGTTGTGACATCACTCTGTGTATTATCCTTGGGCCTTATAGAAAGACACATGACACAGAGTGTAGGCCAAAATAGTAATAAGCTTTTTATGTTCTGAAAAAGGTGATCATCATGGAGTGGGGCCATTCTCAGTTTTGCTGTGGGGACCCATGGTTACTTGTTATTGCTTTCATCTACCTGTTTGATTCGAGTTCCCAACATGTAAACAGGCAGACAGACATTGAGAGGCACACCTGGACACAGCTACCTTCCAATGCTGCTTATAATGAAGCTGTGCCTATTTAGCACAAGGTTCATGAGTTGTTTAGAGAGTATTAATATTTTTCATATGATAGTTACGTTGGTTCTCAAGGACACTGACCCATACAACACTCGTTTTGTTTTGTTTGTTTAACGCTAATGTCACATAAAACTGGGAAACTAATTAAAAATCATGTGCAGGAAAAACCTATAGTAACCTATAGCAACCAATCTTACATTTGCTTTCACTTGTTTAATTCAAAAATCATAGGGTGAATTCTATAACCATCCAAGGTATTGGGATACCGCTTAAAAGATGCACTGTCAGGATTCAATCCCAGAGACTCTTGTTTGACGTAGAAGCACTGCTTACTGAGTTATCTGTGTCAGTGCTCAGTTTTACCAAGATCTGCTAAATAGCAATCAGGACTGATTAGCCCCACCATCTGATCGCCTATATAAACCTTGTCCTGGCACTTCCTGAATGCCAGGTTATTGAGCTGCCTTTAGTATATCTCATCAGTGCTTCCCTGCCTTATACTACAAACTGTTGCTGCTTGTCTGTGTACTGAACATAGATTGCTACTGATCACGTCTCTGTCTTACGCTACAAAATGTTGCCCTGTATCTGTGTACTAAACTTGGATAGTCTCTGACCATGTCTCTGCCTTATGCTACAACCTGTGGTTTTGTTCAGACAGCACCAGTTTCTTGAAATAGGGTCCCAACCCAGTTGTAGATCAGAAGAAATGTATTCAACACACCTTAGTAGTATCCAACATAGATTTTATTTCTTCAGGTATATGCCAAAGGCTACAAGTGCAACGTTAACGTTTCGGTCGTGAGACCTTCGTCGAGCACTAAGGAAACATATATATATGTAATTATAGCATATAATATGGGTACGAAAAATTGCAGGAATATAATGTTACCTTATATTCCTGCAATTTTTCGTACCCATTTTATATGCTATAATTACATATATATATGTTTCCTTAGTGCCCGACAAAGGTCTCACGACCGAAACGTTAACGTTGCACTTGTAGCCTCTGGCATTATGCTACAACCTGTTACTGCTTATCTGTGTACTGAACCTGGACTGTTACTTTACTACTCTTGCTTAATAACACCATCTTTCCAGATTGTTTCAGCCACTGGACTCCAAACCAGCTTCCAGACTTCGACATGTACACTGTTATCTCCATGACACAGAGTTGGAAGGAGTCATAATATGGCACCCATCAAAGTCTATGAGGCCACACTGTACCTTTGCATGTCTCTAATTTCATACATACTGAGGCATGAAAAGACTTTTTCTGTCAGTTTATGTATGAATGAATATGGTATATACCATTAGATGCTGTATTATGGATGTATTCTTCCTTTTAAGCAATGTTTTGTAGTACACTACGGATGTGCCCTATTCTGACACATGGAGTGCCTACGACTTTAAATTCCATACTTTGCCATGTGTATGAGGGCAATGAATTAGGAATGAAGAAGCAATTATGTAGACAACTTAATATTAAGTAACATAGTGGAAATGATTACATAAATGGTGCAGTTATTGCTAACATTCACAGTTTCTTTAAATCCTTTAAATAGATTGCAAAGTATTCTACTGCTCTAGAAACTTACAGATTAATAGGACAACAAAAAATTTATCTCATCTTTACCGGACAATTTCTATAGACCAATAATTACAGCATTTAAATAGATATGAAGCAAATCTTTAAAAAAAATTAATTCTACTATCAAAACATCTTTGTGTCATGTGTCTTCAATTTTAACATTTCATAGGGACACCTTTCTTTACAATGGAGCAGAAAATAACGTTTTGGAAAAACACAGTGGAGATTTATAAATCTAATGTTGCTCAACCTTTTTATTTTTTCAATTGTCACTACATTTTTCCTGCTCTTGAATGTTAAAGGTTTTGATTATTATTTTCTTTTAGGCATCTCTGAGGCATTGTACAGTAAATTGCAATGGTTTTATGCAAAAGAGAAATTTTAACAAAAACCTAACACATTTCACTAAAGTACATCCACTCTTTTTCCCCAACATTCTCATGCAATTATATTTTGTTGATTTTTATCAAAGTACAAACAGTATACATGAGAAATCAAAACCCATAAAAAGTATAAGAAGTCTAAAGAATCAGAGACTAAAAAAGGTCATATTTTGAAGCAATGAATTACTATATCCTGGGCTGCAAACCTTGGACTTCTTCTAAAAAAATATACTTTTGTCAACTCCAGGGCCAGATTAAAGGTGGGATAATAGGGGCAATTGCTCAGGTGCCTCCACTACTTAGGGGTCTTCAACTCCTAGTTTCGTCCCAGCAGCAAGACTTTGGGTTGAAATGTTTCTACATGTTTCTCCCAACAATATAAAATCTTTTTTTACCCCAACAGCAGACAACAGGGAACAAATGGGCTGCCCCATACACATTAGATTTTTAACAGATCCTGTTCATTATTTTTTGGTGTCTGCCGACATGAATCTAATGTGTATGGCAAACATGAATGTTATGAAAAATGTTTGATGCCATTTTTTTTTTACTGTAATGTATGTATTTTTGCATAATAAGCATTTTTCTCATATAGTTTTCAAAATGTTGCACTTTTTTGCGCAGCAGCTTCTATGTATTCACTTTACATAGAAGCTGCATAGCGCCAATGTAAGACAACATTTTTAATTAAACTATATTAGAAAAATGCTTAATATGTAAAAATACATACATTACATAAAACAAAATGGCATCAAAGGTTTTCATAGCCATTAAGTTAACCACACATTATATTACACTATTACTGGGGATGGGGACCACACCAAATTTTTGCCCAGTGGCCTTTACCAACCTTAATCCGGTCCTGGACAACTAATTAGCTCATTAGAATATTTCTACCTTAATTTAGCAATTAAATGTTTTTTTTCTTTGCATTGTCACACAACTTTGAAGAGGTTGGTTTATTCCACCCTTACATTATTGGGTAAACCTGTACATTTTGTATATTATGCCGGGCAGGGGATTAAATTATTGACAACCATGTTCCTTATGGAAAGACATGTTTTTGTTTTTTTACATTGAGATCATTCTTTGCACTTTCCAATCATACACATCTGTCTATCCATGTTCGTACCTTTTGACTCCATGATTGCGGTGCCCTTCTGTGACTATAATCAGCTAACCTGTTGAAAAACAGTAGGGAAGATTTATTAAAACTGGTGCATGGAAAATTAGAGATGGAAACTGACTGGTTGCAATGAAAAACTGCTTCACTTTTCCCCTACGCCGGTTTTGACAAATCTCCCCCACTATGTCAAAAGTTTCTATTTCTATGGAAATGGTTGGTGATACAGAAATGGAGAAAACTGATTCTATTAATAGTGCATTATGTTTATTCTGCATAAACTCTGGCTAATTTCTATAGAGAGGTCTAAAGTAATGAGGAAGAAAGTCTTTTGATAAAAATCTGCACATAGCTCAGCTAAACAATGGAATGTTTAATAACTTATCTAGTCCAGAATTCAGAAATGTAAGATCATTTACTTTACAAAAAAAAAATAAGATTTTTTTTTTCTGTTTTAAATTTATAGAAGTAAATTTACAGACTAAATAATGGTAGCAAACAAGTCTTTACCACTTTTTTTGGGCAACATCACTTGTGCTTTGTTATAGCTATAGTTAAGAAAATGTAATAATTTTAGCTGCAGTCCTATGCAAATCCATAGATAACACATTGTGAAATTCACATACGTTGTGCTATATGTAAACTCAGCTTTCCTATATCTGTATATACTGTATACTATACATAGTGACCCAATTGTGTAATATGTAAATGTATGGGGTATATACTGATTGCCAATTCACTTCTGGCTCATTAGTAGGTTGGTGGAGAGAAAAACGGATCTATCTCGGCGCTGCTTAGTGGTACAAGTCGGTGGAGAAACGAGTAGTCTCTTGTAATATTGATGAATGTTTTTATTACAGTAGCAACGCGTTTCGACGCCGAACTGGCGTCTTCATCAGGCATAAAATTGTTTTAAAACAGGACAGTATAAATACACACCACTGAGTAGTGATTGGCCCAATTCAGATGAGGCAGAAGTTGACATAAAAAAACCGCCAAAAAACTTTGGGGGTCAAAGTTCAAGATAAAAATAGGCAAACAACAGAGAAAACAATATATACTGAGGTTAAGTAATAAAAACAAATGGTACTTAGTTAAATACACAATTACAATGTATAACGGAGGATAAGCTGAAAAAGGATACGTGTCACATCTGGATTTGCGGAACTAATGGGAACGCAGCCTTTTATTGAAAAATAGGATATAGTTCCCAAAACAGTGTTAATAAAATTAGGACGGCAATGATGTGTGTTTGTTGTTGTTTACTTCTCTTAGAATTAGGCATTTAGATAGTGTGTCGGTTTCAGTTTCTTAGTGTTTGAATCGTTGTCAAGGAGACCATGTAAACTACGGTGGCCGGGGGGGACCAAAGTTAGAAGGTGGGGCGCATGTGGTGGAACGCATGATGGCCCGCACGTTGACACGCAAACCACGGGGGTTCGTGTGGATGTAATAGGAGAAGAATGAAGAACCTCTGCTGGGGATACGTAGGTAAGGGGAATACATTGTAATACAGTAATATAGTAATATATGTGTATATGGGAGATAGTTGTAGAGATGTTTTTACTTCAATTGTCTGGATTTTGAATAACGGGAGCAACGTAAGTTTTACTAGTAGTGTATTTATAACAAGTAGATTGGCTATAGAATCGTGAATGCATGAGGGATAGATGCTGTTGGTAGGGTTAGTCCAAGGCTGATTCCGAAATGTCGTTCAGGCCCCTTGGATATAGTGTGTCCATTTTAAAAATCCAATAATTTTCCCGTTGTTTTAGTTTATTGAACCTATTTGGAACATCTGGATGGATGTGTTCTATAGGAGTAATACTGATTAGGTTAAATTGGCATTTATGTATCTGAGCAAAGTGGCGAGATACACTGTGTTTCACGAAGCTGGTGTTGACATTGAAGCGGTGGTTATTGACCCGGGTTCTCAGGCATTGGGTGGTCCTGCCAATGTATTGTAGTTGGCATGGGCATTCAATAAGGTAAACAACGTATGAACTGCCGCAATTAAGGAATGTTCTGATGGGGAAAGATTCGTTGGTGACTGTGGGTGTATATGTGTGTTTTTTGTTACTAATGATATTACAGCATAGGCAACGGGAATGACCACATTTATAGGATCCTTTCAGATCGGGCAGGAAATGTGTGTTTGATGATACTTGCTTCTTGATTCTACTAGGGGATAGAATATTTTTGAGGTTTAGGGACCGCCTAAAAGTGATACTGGGTTTAGCCGGGATCAGGTCTTTCAGAAAGGGGTCACTCTTGATGATGTGCCAATGTTTGCCCAAAATTGTCCTGATAATTTTGTTTCCTTTGTTATACGTGGTGATGAAATTGGTGTTGAAGTTTTTAGCAGGTCCTGAGTTTTTGAGGGGCGGATTTAGGCAGGAGTTTTGTGTTAGTTCAGTGGCCTTAGTTCTTGCACCTTCTATTAGTTTTGGGGGGAAGTGTTTGTCGATGAAACGTTCAAAAACGTTCAAAAACTCAGGACCTGCTAAAAACTTCAACACCAATTTCATCACCACGTATAACAAAGGAAACAAAATTATCAGGACAATCTCGCTTTTACCCTACGGCAATCTGGTGAGCATGGTATTTTATTCCTCCATCAGCCTACCTTACTGAATTACACTATGTGGCGCCGTGGTCTTTTTTCTATACCCCGCACTTCTGGCTCATTGAAATTTTACAAATCAAGCATCCATTTTTCAGAAATATGTCTATATTTACGCTAAAGCAGAGTTTTACTGAGCAAGGTGGCAGATTCTATGAAAAGGGAGATTTTTAGAGAGTCAGACACAGGTTAAGTGTATCTGTGCTCCTTGATTTCCCCTAGGTGCAAAAATTAGATTTTAGGCTGCGGGGTATAATTATTGAAATGCAATAAATGTGGAGTAGGTGCTACTGATATGTAACGTGCCGTATTATGATACTGGAGTGGTTACACTTCTAAGCTGTGACACAAAGTCTCAGCCCTGGAAAGTGATCCCCTAGGTATAATGGCAGAGAAGGGCCCCTAGGTATATGTACCATCCAGGCAGATCATGCTGTTGCTGTGGGGCCTTTGGAAAGAGAATACCCAGCCCTAGTTGGTCCCATCCCCATTGCTATTAGTTAGTGACAGCATGTGCAGGTATCCCCTCTCCAAGGCATACATATTGGGCCTCATTAAAATTAACAGAAAAACTAGCCTTGTTACACATAGCAACCAATCAGATCTCAGGTTTTATTTCTTTAACCACTCTGCGGTACTGGCTCTTCTTGCAAAGATCTAGCTGGTAGAGAGTCTTTAGTGCAATGCTCCCTGGGGAACAAAAATATGCAAAATAGCTGTCCTCCAGGAAGGAATAAAACCATGGCCGGCCTTAGCTATGTTCGACCAGTGCGGTCACACAGGGCGCCAGCCGTCACACGGCAAGAGGGGCGCCAGCGGGTGTGTTTATCCCCGCGCCGTTGCAACTACCAGCGGGGATACACACACTAACTGCAGTCGCACCCGGGCGCTTCTTCACTTAGTGGCCATCGCTACCGCTGTAGCAGCCATAGCGGCTGCTAGCGGTGACACCGGGCATGAGGGCGGTGGCGCCGCTAGCAGCTGCTGTGGCTGCTATAGCGGTAGCGACGGCACTATAGCAGAGAAGGGAGATATCTCCCTGCTCTGCTGTCTACTAGCGCCACTGTAGCTCCCTTCAGCTACAACGGCGCTAGTAGACAGCAGAACAGGAAGATAGCAACCCCCCCTTCCAGGATAGATAGCGCCACTGTAGCTCCCTGAAAGAGCAGAATCCCTGTGTGGCCAGGGATTACGCTCCTGGAGCGCTGCTTGATGCCTCTGTCCATATATGGACAGTGACATCAGGGAAAACTCCTGAAGCGGAATCCCAGGTCACAGCATTGCATACTCTATGATCGGGGATTCCATTCCAGGAGAAGCCAATGACGTCATGGACACAGATGACAGGAGCTTCTCCTGGAGTGGAATCGACGGTCATAGCGTCTGCAACTCTGTGACCGAGGATTCCGCTTCAGGCGTTTTCCCTGATGTCACTGTCCATTTATGGACAGAGGCATCAAGCAGCGATCCAGGAGCGGAATCCCCGGCCACACGGGGATTCCGCTCCCTCAGGGAGCTACAGTGGCGCTATCTATACTGGAAGGGGGGGTTGCTATCTACAGGGGGCACTATAGCAGAGCAGGGAGATATCTCCCTGCTCTGCTGTCTACTAGCGCCGCTGTAGCTACCTGAAGGAGCGGAATCCTCGTGTGGCCGGGGATGCCGCTCCTGGAGCGCTGCTTAATGTTTCTGTCCATATATGGACAGTGACATCAGGGGAAACTCCTGAAGCGGAATCCCCGGTCACAGCATTGCAGACTCTATGACCAGGGATTCCACTCCAGGAGAAGCCAATGACGTCATGGACGTCATGGAGCTTCTCCTGGTGTGGAGTCGACGGTCATAGCGTCTGCAACGCTGTGGATGGGGATTCCGCCTCAGGAGTTTTCCATGATGTCACTGTCCATATATGGACAGAGACATCAAGCAGCGCTCCAGGAGCGGAATCCCCGGCCACACGGGGATTCCGCTCCTTCAGGGAGCTACGGTGGCACTATCTTTACTGGAAGGAGGGGGGTTGCTATCTACAGGGGGGCTGTGGGCTGTGTGGCACTACCTACAAAGGACAACTGTGCAGGAGCACACAAAATACCCAGCTTTCTTGGGTATCAAAAAAAAGTGTGGAAATAAACTAAGCTAGAACTTTTATTTAATCTAGCTAAAAGGATTAATCCTTTACTCAGACTAAATAAAAGTTATAACTTAGTTTATTTCCACACATTTATTTGATAGCTGGGAAAGCTGGGTATTTTGTGTGCTCCTGCACAGTTGTCCTTTTTTTAATGTCTATTGCTTGCCAGCTATCAGGGTCATTTCGTAGTCCTTGCACTACCTACAAGGGGGCTGTGGGCAGTGTGGCACTACCTACCAGGGGGCTGTGGGCTGTGTGGCTCTACCAACCAGGGGGCTGTGGGCTGTGTGCCACTACCAACCAGGGGGCAGTGGGCTGTGTGGCACTACCAACCAGGGGGCTGTGGGCTGTGTGGCACTACCAACCAGGGGGCTTTGGGTCACTACCAACCAGGGGGCTGTGGGGCACTACCAACCAGTGGGCTGTGTGGCACTACCAACCAGGGGGCTGTGGGGCACTACCAACCAGGGGGCTGTGTGGCACTCCCTACCAGGGGACTGTAGGCTGTGTGGCACTCCCTACCAGGGGGCTGTGGGCTGTGTGGCACTCCCTACCAGGGGGCTGTGGGCTGTGTGGCACTCCCTACCAGGAGGCTGTGGGCTGTGTGGCACTCCATACCAGGGGTCTTTGCGACACTTTCTACTAGGGGGCTGTGCGGCACCCCCTACAGGGAGCTGTGCGGCACTCCCTACAGGGGGCTGTGCGGCACTCCCTACAGGGGGCTCTGCAGCACACTCTACAGGGGGCTGTGTGGCCCTCCCTACAGGGGGCTGTGTGCCACACTCTATAGGGGGCTGTGTGGCGCTATCTACAAGGGGGCTGTGTGGCGCTATCTACAAGGGGGCTGTGTGGCGCTACCTACAAGGGGGCTGTGTGGCGCTACCTACAAGGGGGCTGTCTGGCGCTACCTACAAGGGGGCTGTCTGGCGCTACCCACAAGGGGGCTGTGTGGTGCTACCCACAAGGGGCTGTGTGGCGCTAACTACAAGGGGGCTGTGTGGTGCTACCCACAAGGGGCTGTGTGGCGCTACCTCCAAGGGGCTGTGTGGCGCTACCTACAGGGGGAATCTGTGAGTGGGGGGCTGATGGTCATTTTACTGAGTGGTGGGCTGATGATCATTTTGCTGTGAGTGGGGGGCTGATGGTCATTTTACTGTGAGTGGGGGGTTGATGGTCATTTTTCTGTGAGTGGGGGTCTGATGGTCTTCAAGTGGTTTCCACCTCTGACCTCCAATTGAAATTAATAGGAGGCAGAAAATACCTGCGGCGCCGGTTTGGAGCTTTTTTTTCCTGCGTCTTTTGCATTCGCTTCAACAGCTTAAGAAAAAACACAAAAAAAAAGGTCACACAATGCTGTTAGCTGCTGAAGGAATTTTGAGGCAGATTTTTTTTGCCTTACAAAAAACGTGTGTGAACATGCCCTACGAGTGGAATGCTTGTTCTTAGCCATTTTTTGTCTTTCTCAAAACAATTTTTGGTAGGGGGGCCCTGAGGAAATTTTGTTTTTCCAGTGCTGCCTCGAATCCGAAAAGGTAGGGAAACTCTGTACTAGGCTACAGGGTTCCGTCATGGAGCAGCTCAGTTCGTCATGGGAACGGGGTCTAGGTGAGTACAATTTTTGTTTTTGTTTGGGGGCACTGTCTACAAGGGGGAGGTGCGGGGACTGTATGGCATGATCTACAAGGGGGAGGTGGGGGACTGTATGGCACTGTCTACAAGGGGGAGGTGGTGGACTATATGGCACTGTCTACAAGGGGGAGGTGGGGGGCTGTATGGCACGATCTACAAAAAGAAGGTGGGGGATTATGGCACTGTCTACAGGGAGGCTATATGGCAAAATCTACAGGGGGGCACTATACTGTGTGGGGGCCACTAAGCAGACATTATACTGTGTAGGGGTACTACAGATGGCATAATACTGTGGGCACAATTAGAGGACAAAATACTGTGTCCTTGAAGGGGTTGTAATATATTATATTATTATTATACTGTATGGGGGCACTAAAGGGGCATTATAATTTTTTTATGGGGCATTTTTTTTAATGATGGGGTGGGGCGCCGAAAGATCATTTCGCACAGGGCGCCATCTATCCTAGGGCCGGCCCTAAATAAAACTGTCTCTCTAGTGCCACATATAGGTGACTAACCTGTAAGTCAATGTCCGATTGTTTATCGAGCCTTGAAACCCGTCACTGTTCGGAGAAAGGCATCTCCCTCAGCCAACCATAATGCTTCTCTGTACTGATGAGGAGCAATAACTCCAAAATAGTGCTGTCTACAGATGGGTTTCTTTGGTTTGGCTTCTAACCTAAGTCATGCTTTAGGCCCATTTCACAGAGTTTTTTTTACACTAATTACTCTGATTTTGACACAGACACCGCGTCAGAATTAGCGGCAAAAAACGCCCAAAACCGCCTCACATTGATTTTATTGGTTCCACCTCTGACCTCCCATTGAACTTTTTCGGCCGCTGCACTCAATGGACGTGGGTGAAAACCCACGGCACGAAGGTGCAGGCAAGTCAAAATCAAGCTCAAAATTCCTGAAGGAATTTTGAGGCAGATTTTTCTGCCTGCAAAAAAACTCCATATGAACAGGGCCTTAAGGTTTTATAAAGGGTCAAACATTCACTTACAAGGTAGTCATCTATAGGTAGCACTAGAGAGACAAAGACAGTTTTCTTCCTTCTGGTGGAGAGCTATTTTGCATATGGAATTCCCTGGAAAAGTAAAAGCTGTGCTGTGATTGGTTACAAAGGGATTATTTTCTATAGACAAAGTAAAAGAAAACTGTTATTAATGTAAATTATCTTGCAGAATGTTTGTTACAAAAACATTGACATCAAAGTTGTTCAATGTCTATTAATGTAGAGCATATGCTGATTAATTTGTAGGGTGTGCAATGGTTCGCTTGTAATAATTATCTGGCATTTTTTGTGGTGGTTGGTTGTCAATTTTAAAAAGTTTTGAATATGTAATTTAAGATGCATTTTCTCAGTAGGACAGTTGGGTATGTTTGTCAAAGCCTGATTTATTAGGTAATCATATTATATAGACACAAAGCTGTGTCTTTGTATAATATGAGTTTAAAGGGGTTTTCTGGTCTTTAACCCTTTGGAGACACGGCCAATTAAAAAATTTTTATTTTTCATTTATTCCCCGCCTTTCAAAAGCCATAACTTCTTTGTTTTTTGTCGACATAGCCATATGAGGGCTTGTTTTTGCGGGAAACAAATTGTAGTTTTTCATCGCTCCATTTATTGTACAACATAATGCACTGGGAAGCTGCAAAAAAATTATTTGTGGGGTGAGATTGGAAAAAACAGCCATTTTTTGGGGGGGTTTTGTTTTTACGGCGTCCATAAGGTGGTAAAAACTACATGTGCACCTTATTCTACAGGTTGATACGATTACGGCAATACCACATTTATGTTTTGTTTTATGTTTTACCACTTTTGCTAAAAAAACAAAAATGTTTTGCGTCGCCATGTTCTGAGAGCCATAACTTTTTTATTTTTCCGTCAATTTAGCAATCTGAGGGCTGAATTTTTGTGAGGTAAGCTGTAGTTTTTACCTATATCATTTTGGGGTAAATGCGACTTTTTGATCACTTTTTATTTAATTTTATTGAAGAGCTAAGGTGACCAAAAAACATAAATGTGCGTGTTTTATAATAATTTTCTTTTACAGTGTTCACCGAGTGGATTAAACACACTATATTGTGATAGTTTGAACTTTTACAGATGCAGCGATACCAGTTATGTTAGCTTTTATTTTTTTTAACATTACTTTAGGGGAAAAATGGAAAACTTTTAATACTTTTCTTTTAAAATTTTGAAACATTAAAAAACTTTATTTAACAGTTTTTTACAAGTCCCATTAGGAGACTTGAACCAGCGATAGTTGGATCGCTTGCATGATATACCACAATACTAATGTATTGCAGTATATCGTGATACAAACAGTCTCCATTGAAGGCCTGCCAGAGGAAGAGCTTCAAAGGAGTACAAAGGTGGCAGACCTGGGGGCCTTTATTATTCATTTATTGATTCCGCCCGCTGGAGTGAGGTGTCGGCTGTGTAAGCGCACTCCATACTTCTCCTTGGCGTCATTTTAGTAATAGTGCGTCGTATGTCACAAGGGGTTAAAAATTGTGTGCAGATTGTGTTACTGCAGTAAGATTAATTACTTACTAATATATAATATATCCCCCCCCTACATGAGGGCATGTTATATCACACCTAACATGCCTCTGATTTCTACTGCTCCTTGCTCTCCCTCCTCCTCCATGTCTCTGTAGAGATCGTGTTTCACTTGCTGGGCAACATATGTCCTATGGTAATGCATTGTGCCTGCGCTAGTTTCCGTGTGCACAAACGCAGATAAAAGTATCGGAAAAAGCTTTCATCTGCGCTTGTGCACCGGGAAACTAGCCCAGGTGCAGTGCATTACAATAGGAGGCACTGATGGACAAGTGGGCGTCACGTTCCCCTTAATCAATGGCCTTTTTCATGACAAGAGGAGAGGAGGTGCCCGGGAAAGAGACTTGGATAACCTGGGGGTGGCGCTTCAAGATGAAATAAAATGGGGAAGAAGTATTAAACACAGAGGGAAATATATTAAGTGTGGTGTGTCTAATGTACAGTATGTAGGAGGAAAATGTGCAAAATATATTAAGAGTGCACACTTTTTAATTTATTTGGCTCATCTTTGGCTATCCATGCAACAGAAATGCAAATCTATACCTGCTATGAGCAGGCGGGAATTTGCAACATAACTTACACCAGTTCTGGCATAAAATGATGATAAATCTATTTTTCCGGCAGAGGCACCACCTTCTTTGGCTAAACCCTCCACCCCCATTCTCACCACTTTCGGAAAGTAAACGGGAAACTGGTGGAAACCTCTTGATATATTCCCCTCATAGTTTATTAGTAAGAGCCATGTATCCCTCTTGTCCACTGTTTAAGAAACATTATATATAAAGGGGTTGGAAGACATCAGAGAGTCAGACATTAGTTTTCAGAGTAATAGAGCTTTTACGATTCGCAGCGAAAAAATTCAGACCAAAACAGTCTGATGACTGTTTCCATTGAACCCGCTCATTTCCTTAGGAAAATATATTGATAGGTCTCGCCTTAAACACAAATAGTGAGAAACCTGTCAATCATAGTGAGCCGTAATTAGGGTATTATAATCCTTCTGACAGATTCCCTTTATGCTTTTATATATATATATATATATATATATATATATATATATATATATATCTAACAAAAATTGTTTTACATGTTTATGTACAGGTATTGATGTGTTTTTTTCTTATAGAGGAATGAAGTAGAGCAGCGTAATTGTTGGGGTTTAGGGGAAACGGAGTCTAAGAGAACATTATTCTCCTTGTCATAACAACAGCAATGGATTATCCTGTCATGATGGCCCTGATTATATCAAATTGGAATGATGAACACATAATTTTAGAAATGTGATTGTGATGATAGAAGTACAAAATGTATCCTTCATTTAATCCTCAAAAGGAGAGCAGGGACAAGTGATCACAATATTAAAGGCTAACGCAGTGTGTATTTTTTGACATTTTCTACATTAAAAGTTACGGGAGTACCGGCTGCAGTGGATAAAAGAATGAACGCTTCCTTACTGTAATACCATGTCAATGTGATAGGAAGATTATGTAATCTCCGGAGCCTGCAAACTTAACTACTAACTTTGATTTTAGCATTGTAAAGCTGAATCAGGCAAAACCAAAGTCCTAGTGTATTTTCACCTAGACAGAGAATAAGCCTTGTTATAAGCGACAATTACAGTGTGAAAAGTTCCATTTAGTAATGATGTTAAAGTGCTCCTGATGTACTGTAGACATGGGGCAGTCAACAATTAAAGTTAATAGGCCCTTCTATACTTGACGTAATACATCACATTTTTACGAGTCTTCAAAATGACAAGATTGGATTGTACATTGTTAACAATAAGTCAATGATGTTATATAATTGCTGTACTATTTCCGATCAAGACATATAATTTAATTGTCTTTCACACCAATATTGTAGGCTATAGAAGTCGTTCTGAAAAAAAAAGCTTTTAGGGCCGTATATATGTATACCTGGGCTCACTTGATGTGTTTAGGTGAGATAAATTATGAAGGTGGAGAGGATGTCTAATTTATGTATATACAAAGAGAAAATTACAGCTTTGAAAGATGGAACAAAGAGAAAATTACAGTTTTGAAAGATGGAACCATATTTAAAGTGACGCTTATGAAGAATGAAGTGCATTTTCCACTAAAATTTGCAAACCATAGAAGGCGATTCAGCTTCAGAGAGAGTGGTCCGGTGGCCTCGGCAACATTATGATGCCCAAAGCTGCTCCTGCAGAGTGGCTCAGCCCTGTTTGACATTGTGAGCCTTGTTCACACTACTGAACTTTCCGCATCAGAATCAGTGCGAATTCAGTCGGTAACAAGGCAAACTCTGTGAAAGTGCAAACCACTTAGCTGAAAAAAAAGACGTGACATGTCACTTCTTGACGTGGTTTCCGTGGTGTCACAACGTCTGATTCCACAAGCAGATTAACCCAAATGTGTTGGGATATCGCGCCTGCAAAGAATGCATCTGCAAATACCAAAACTATGGCAGAAATCAAAGGGTCAGCCTTAGATTTCTGCCCAGGAATCTCCGCTGAATACAGATTTTTCCACTGACCATAACTTTATTCCCCCCATTCCTCGAAAATTTCAGCAGTGTCACTGCAAATAATACTGCTTCTGGTCCCAATCTCCTTGGTTTCTTCTTGCGTACTTTCATTCTCTGACTAATTTGGACACGTAAATATATGATTATGCTTGGACTCATCGGCTGCATCACTGGCCGCCCGATGTAAGTATAAAATAGAAATACTCCGCAACTTCTTCACATTACTAAATAAGTGATAGCATGCTGTAATCAGCGTGTCTGTCAAAGCTTTATGCTGTTCTCAGACAGGGCAGCATAAAGAAAAGAACGATGCGCTTTAAGATAAATTGAGGTAATTTGTTCAACATTTGCCATGGACTACAACCAGTGGTGAGGCACCCCCATGTTCTTGTTCGTGAGGCCCAAGTAGGGAAAGATTGAGAAGACGTGGTCTACAGGATACATACAATAGAAAATATTTGTTACAAGTGGATAAATGGACAGTTTTTGCACGATTTGATTATTAATATTTGTGAACAAAGGTTGGCCAAGTTGCAAGATCAATCTATAGGAGGCCTACTGGCTTGATAAGTCATACTGTGATTTGCTTTTATTTAGGAATGAAAATAGTTAGGAAACGCCTATTCCTTTCATGTTCTCCATGACTACTATTTTGGGTTGTAGTTGTTCGTTGTGCCTATCTCTTTTCTTTTCTCTATCTTTCTGCCCATCAGATTTGGTTTAGTATTTATAACTGTCCTTCTCAGTCAGTCTTTGCTTGTGATTTTCCTTACCTTCTGGTGTCCTGATCAACCTTCTGACTAAACCCCATACCTCTGACTTTTGGACTTCTTTGAATACTGACCTCGGCTTGTCCCTCATTAACCCCTTGTTTGCTGATTTGGATTATCTTCTACCAGCTGGCTCTGACCTATTCTTTATCTGGTATCCACTTGCTTATTGATTTGGACTTTCTGTTTAACCTCTGGCTGTCTGGTTATCCTGTTTAGGTTTGCCTGAATTGCACCTCTTATCCAACATTGAACTCTGCTAAAACAACCTGGGTTCTATGCAGCAAAACCATCCCACCTTGCGGTAGGCTCTGGTTAATACCATAGAGTAGCCTTAGACTCTGTTGATCAAAGTTGTGGTGGATTTGAGGTTGCGGATTTATATGCACGCTCTCTCCCAGCAGTCTCCAACAGCCTTAATAATGGGGTACTGGAAGGTTTTGCTCACCCATCCATTTTGTGTGTCATACAGCTTAAAGGACATCATTGCCATTTTTTTTTTTAGATATTTTCCTTGGAATATATAGATGGTAATTAACCAGGTCTGTGGCTATAGGGGATACAAAAGTAGCAGTTGAACCTAAAGGCACTTTTGCCTAATAAGGAGAAACCAGTAATATAAATAGCACATGGTAGGACGGGGACCTGGTACAGTTTTTGTATTGGGGCCCAGCAGTCTCTACTTCATAGATTACTATTTTAGTATCAGTCAAATAAATTGACTTATGTAAGTTATACTTTATCAGTGCATAGACATACAAGTATTTGGTTTATTTATAGGTAGCACTCACACGTGGGATTTTTGCCACGGTTTTGCAGTGTTTTTTGTAAAAATGAAAGTAAATATTTTACCTGAATGTAGGCGTTTTTTTTAATTGGGAAAATAATTGGAGAAATAAACTCAGGACCTTCAGATATTATTCTCAAATTATAATTAGATTTTCCTAGTTATACCTGACATATAACATCTGCCTCCCAATCCCAATTAGAGCTGAAAGATAAGCCCCGAATGTGAATACAGAATCAAGATTCTCAATAATCTCCCTACCTATTAATGTCATTTGTGTATGTTACAAATTTCGAGCTCAGAGTGCTCAGCAAGTCTAACGTAATAATGCACTTTACTCATTCAATGGACATGTTCTGTAGCTTTTATATACTTTTTGACTGATCTATTAGGCCTCATGCACATGACCATACTGCTTTTGCGGTCTGCAAATGCAAGAACCCGCGGTGCAGATTTGCAGTCCTGCGCGGAACAGTGAAAATCACGGTCGTGTGCATGGGGCCATAGGAATGAATGGGTCTGCTGTATGTTACAGCTGACACCCTGCTGTAATGGCAGTCAATGAAGCTAGCTCCGATCCCTGCCATTAACCCCTTAGATGCTGCGATCAAAAGCGATTGCGGCATCTTAGTGGTTTGAAGCTGATCGGCATCGCTGCGATGTGAACGCAGGGGTGCCGATTGTTGCTATGGCAACCAGAGGCCTAAGAATGGCCTCCTGGTCTCCCAATATGAAAGCTCATTAGGCTCTGCCCAGAGGTAGTGCTAAGTATTAGAATAAAGATCAGAGGTGCAGGCGTTCAAGTCCCCTAGTGGGACAAAACAAATTATTTTATTGCGCAAACGATGCAAAACATAAAAAAAACTATATACATATAGTATCACTGTAATCGTATCACAGCATAAAATAACAATTTAATTTATAGCCCACGGTGAACACTGTAAAAAAAAAGAATAAAAAACACTGTCAGAATTGCTTGTTTTTGGTCACCTTGCTTGCCAAAAATTGGAATAAAAAGTCATCAAAAAATCGCATATACGCCAACATGGTACCAATGAAAACTACAGATTGTCCCAAAACAAATAAGCCCTCACACAGCTCCGATGGAGAAAAAAATAAAAAAATTCTGGCTCTCAGAATGGGGCAATGCAAAATGTGCAGTGTCCAAAAGCAGATAAGATTGGACAACATTTATCAGTGCGACACCGGCCACACATCTATGAATTATTATTTATTTATCCAATTATTATACCCTCTTATTATACCCTGATTTATTCCGCACAGATTACATTTGCCCCCACATTATAAACTGAAATACCAGCGAAACCCCAAACAGAACTACATACTACCAAGCAAAATCTGCGCTCCAAAAGCCAAATGGCGCTCCCTCCATTCTGAGCCCTACAGCGTGCACAAACAGCAGTTTACGTCCACTTATATGACATTGCCATACCCGGGAGAACCCGCTTAACAGTTTATAAGATATTTGTCTTCAGTGGCACAAACTGGGCTCAACATATTGTGCACTAACAAAACCGAAATAGCAACATGAATCAATATATCCGAATGGAAGAAATACAAAAATAGGATATGTCTGAACTTCAATGGGTTGATTCATGGGTGTAAAGCCCAAACAGCATCAATACTGAATATATAGAACCAAAGAAGAAAAAATGGATGCTGGGAAACAAAGAAGTATTGAAAATACAAAAATATTTTATTCACATAATTAATTATACAATAATAATAGAATCCATAGACCAACAGTAAAAACATGGATACTCAGCTGGGGATTAGCCTAAGGGTATGTTCACACGGCAGCGTCCGTAACGGCTGAAATTACGGGGATGTTTTCAGGAGAAAACATGCCCGTAATTTCAGCCGTAACGGCATGTGCAGGCGCTTGAACGCCGCGTCCATTACGGACGTAATTGGCGCTGCTTTTCATTGGAGTCAATGAATAATGGCTCCAATTACGCCCCAAGAAGTGACAGGTCACTTCTTTGACACGGGCGTCTATTTACGCGCCGTCATTTGACAGCGGCGCGTAAATATACGCCTCGTGTGAACAGACAAACGTCAGCCCATTGCTTTCAATGGCCAGATGTTTGTCAACGCTTTCAAGCCGCATTTTTCGGAAGTGATTCGGGGCAAAAACGCCCGAATTACATCCGTAATTATTGTGTGTGAACATACCCTAAATATGCACGAATAGTGCATGAAACGTGTAAATCTCTCAATTGAAATAGTATAGGATATGTGTACAATGATAATATAAAGTAGTCAACCTAATTACATAAGTCAAGTATATACACATGCACAGAGGCAAAAAAAGAATATAGATGTCATGAAAACATAAATAAACATCTAAAAGCCATTTCAAGTACTGGTGTAATGACGGGGGTAGGGAAACGGACAAGTGAGCCCTAATCTACCCGCCACTCTGTCTCTGCCTACTTGCAACGACCCGCCCTAGGCGACGGGGTACAACTGGGCGGCGGTCCCTACGCTCAGTAAATGCACGAGACAAACAGACAAGGGAACACAAAGCAAAGGGAAAGGGGCAGTTGCCCACGGCAACACCGTGAGCAACAAGAGTGGTGAACGAGCCGAGTCAAACCAGGAGTGCACGAGGTACCAAATGCAGAGCAGGAGAGTAGTCGGTAAGCCAGGGTCAGTATGGAGCAGGATCAAATAGTTAGAAGCTGTAGCTGGGCCAGGAAACCACACGAGAAGAATCACAAGCAAAGGAGGAACAGGAAAGGCAGGTATAAATAGACAGAGGGCGGGAGCTGGCTCCGTCTGGCCAGGCTGTGATAGGCTCTCCCACTCCTAAGCCTTCCACTTGAGTGGTGGAAGATGGAGTCAGTCTCAGAGACATAAACCCAGGTGCAGACTGATTACCTATGGGAGTATACACAGAAGTTGTGCCTGGCAGATCCTTTACAACTGGCTAGTGTTATAGTCATGACATGAAAGCCTGTGTGCCATACATAACCATGCATGCGAAAAAACCAAAGATAGAGGAGTATATTGCACAAAGAATTAGGATATGGTATAAAAGTTTGACATACCCATAGTCGAGAGACGGAGTAACCACAACTGAGCTCCACCCCAACGCGCGTTTCCCCAGACGAAGGCATTAGCGCCGAAACGCGCGTTGGGGTGGAGCTCAGTTGTGGTTACTCCGTCTCTCGACTATGGGTATGTCAAACTTTTATACCATATCCTAATTCTTTGTGCAATATACTCCTGTAACGTCCGTGGCTGCGGGCTGTCAGCTCCAGCCTCCCGCTGACAGCCGCAGCCACGAGTCGGCAAGCACTTGCATCCACTCACCTTCGCCGGAGCCCTTTGACCCATGAGTACCCTGGGCTATAAGAGGGGTCCAGCCCCCTTGTTTGATGCCTGAGCGTTGTTAGTTTACCCAGTCTGTCTTGCAAATGGTCCCTTAGTGTTTCCCGTTCCTGTTGTTACCCGTACCTTGTTCCCCGTTCCTGTTTCCGTGCCTTGCCCTAGTATCCAGTCGTGCCACGTCCAGAGGAATCTGCCACGTCCTGTGTCATCTGCCACGTCCAGAGGAATCTGCCACGTCTGGAGGAATCCGCCACGTCCTGTGTCATCTGCCACGTCTGGAGGAATCTGCCACGTCTGGAGGAATCCGCCACGTCTAGAGGAATCCGCCATGTCCTGTGTCATCTGCCACGTCCGGAGGAATCCGCCACGTCCTGTGTCATCTGCCACGTCCAGAGGAATCCGCCACGTCTGGAGCAACTTGCGGCTCCTGTGTCATCCGCCACGTTTGGCGCCATCTGCTGCACTCATCTCATCTGTGCCAGAGCTGCGGCCACCATCTGGACTATTCAGGTACCCTTGTGCGGGACATTGTATTTCTGGGGTGTCCTGTTGTTTGGCCAGCTGCCTCCCCGCTGCGGCGGTACGGCCTAGTGGGTCCACTAACCCGCTTCGTGACAACTCCTCTATCTTTGTTTTTTTTCGCATGCACGGTTATGTATGGCACACAGGCTTTCATGTCATGACTATAACACTAGCCAGTACTTGAAATGGCTTTTAGATGTTTATTTATGTTTTCATGACATCTATATTATTTTTTTGCCTCTGTGCATGTGTATATACTTGACTTATGTAATTAGGTTGACTACTTTATATTATCATTGTACACATATCCTATACTATTTCAATTGTGAGATTTACACATGTTTCATGCACTATTCGTGCATATTTAGGCTAATCCCCAGCTGAGTATCCATGTTTTTACTGTTGGTCTATGAATTCTTTTATTATTGTATAATTAATTATGTGAATAAAATATTTTTGTATTTTCAATACTTCTTTGTTTCCCAGCATCCATTTTTTCTTCTTTGGTTCTATATTGTGCACTAAAATGGCATCACAGTGGAAAATTGCAATTTTTACTTCGCACCATCCGCTGCACATTACTTTCTAATGAAAAAACACATGTGGGGTCAAAATGCTCACTACACTACACCCCTTAATACGCCCATTGGGGTGTAGTTTCCAAAATAGGGGTCACTACTTGGGGGTTTGTTTTACTATTTGACCTCAGAGCCAGCAATTGTGGGCCAATGCTGTGAAAATCACCAAAATAGGCCTTAAATGCGCATGGTGCTCTTCACTTCTGAGCCCTGTCATTTGTCCAGGCAAATGATAAATGCCTTGAGGGGTGTAGTTTCTAAAATGGGGTCACTTCTTGGGGGCTTAAACTGTATTCTGGTATCTCAGGGTTTTGCAAATGTGACATGGTGCCCAAAAACCAAATCAGCAAAATCTGCATGCCAAATATTCCCAAAATCCTCTAGGTGCTCCTTTGCTTCTGAGGCCTATGTTTCAGTCCATTACCACACTAGGGCCACATGTGGGTTATTTCTAAAAACTTCAGAATCTGGGCAATAAGAATTGAGTTGCGTTTCTCTGGTAAAACCTTCCGTGTTAGGGCATGACCACACATGGCGGAATTCCTCCGCAACTGTCCGCATCCATGCCGCACAGAATCTGCGTTGCAGATTCTGCTGCGGATCTGCACAAAATGTGCAGTAAATTGATGCGGACTAGCTGCTGCGGACTGCGGGAAAAGTGCTTCCCTTCTCCCTATCAGTGCAGGATAGAGAGAAGGGACAGCACTTTCCCTAGTGAAAGTAAACGACTTTCATACTTACCGGCCGTTGTCTTGGTGACGCGTCCCTCTTTCGGCATCCAGCCCGACCTCCCTGGATGACGCGCCAGTCCATGTGACCGCTGCAGCCTGTGCTTGGCCTGTGATTGGCTGCAGCCGTCACTTACACTGAATCGTCATCCTGGGAGGCTGGACTGGAGACAGACGCAGGGAGTTCTCGGTAAGTATGAACTTATATATTTTTTTACAGATACATGTATATTGAGATCGGTAGTCACTGTCCCGGGTGCAGAAACAGTTACTGCCGATCGCGTAACTCTTTCAGCACCCTGGACAGTGACTATTTACAGACGTCTCCTAGCAACGCTCCCGTCATTACGGGAGCCCCATTGACTTCCTCAGTCTGGCTGTAGACCTAGAAATACATAGGTCCAGCCAGAATGAAGAAATGTCAAGTTAAAAAAGCAAGACGCATCCGCAGCACACATAACATGTGCATGACAGCTGCGGACTTCATTGCGGAAATTAGAATCTCCATTGAAGTCAATGGAGAAATTCCGCCATGAGTCCGCCACTGCTCCGCAACAGACAGAGCATGCTGCGGACACCAAATTCCGCTCCGCAGCCTATGCTCCGCAGCGGAATTGTACGCATCGTGTAAACGAACACTGCTAAATTAAAGTGAAAGTCAATGGAGAAACGGCTCCGCTGCGGATTAACGCTGCGGAGTGTCCGCAGCGGAATTTAAGTGAAATTCCGCTATGTGTGAACCCGCCCTTACAGAAAAAAATGGATTAAAACATATTTTCTGCAAAAAAAATACATTTGTAATTTTCACCTCCACATTGCTTTGAATACTTTGGAGGGGTGCAGTTTTTAAAAAGGGGTGATTTATAGGGGTTTCTAATATATAAGGCCCTCAAAGCCACTTCAGAACTAAACTGGTCCATAAAAAAAGGCTTTTGAATTTTTGTGGAAAATATGAGAAATTGCTGCTATGTTAAGTTTTAAGCCTTTTAACATCCTAGCAAAATAAAAGAGTGTTCAAAAAATGATGCCAACATGAAGTAGACATATGGGGGATGTTAACTAGCAACTATTTTGTGTGGTATAACTGCCTGTCTTACAAGCAGATACATTTCAATTTTTAAAAATGCTAATATTTGCACATTTTTTCTCAATTTTGGAGTTTTTCCCAAATAAACACTGAATATATCGACCAAATGTTACCACTAATTTACAATGTGTCACGAGAAAACAATCTCAGAATCGCTTGAAAAAAATATAAGCATTTCAAACTTATTACCACCTAAAGTAACACGGCAGATTTGAAAAAAATGGCCTGGTCCATTAGGTGAAAACAAGCTGTGTCCTTAAAGGGGTTTTCTGAGATACCATCATATTTTCAAAAACCTCTTTAATGAATGTAATTTATAAATGTAAATACATTTGTAATATACTTACATTTTGCAAAGTGACCCCGTTTCCAGATCCTGCTGTGGGGAACTTGACGGGTGACGTCACTCTCTGCACTGGCTCTGCCGCTTTGTTGATCTTGAATTCTTGCCGGGTATACGACACGTCACTTGTCACATGGTGTATATCGGCTTGTTCTGCTTCACAGCCTGTAACGCGTATGCGCTGTCACTGATGTTCTCGCGGTCCCTGCTTTTCTCGAGATAACAGCAGGGGCTGCGCATGTGCGTTACAACACACAGATTTGCAAACAACTACTGTACTCGAAGATCTTCAAGGCAATGCCGAGGAATGTCATTTCATTCTCTATTATTTTATATCAATGTATATAATACTGCAATATAGTGGTATGAGGGGTATAAATAAAATATTCTGAATGGAGTTTCCCAATGTAATTATAAGGGTATGTTCACACGGTCTATTTTCAGCTGTTTTTCTGGCATAAACATCCCTGAAAAACAGCTAAAAATACGGAGGCTGAACGCCTCCAAACATCTGCCCATTGATCTCAATGGGAAAAACAGCATTTTGTTCCGACGGGGCGTTTCTTTACATGGCTGTTTGAAAAAACGGCCCATAAAAAAACGCCTCGTAAAAAGAGTTGCATGTCACTTCTTGAGACGTTTTTGGAGCTGTTTTTCATTGTCTCAATAGAAAAACAGCTCCAAAAATGGTCGTAAAAAACGAATCAGAAAAAAACGCTTGATGCATAAAAAACGGCTGA
This sequence comes from Rhinoderma darwinii, assembly GCF_050947455.1. Taxonomy (NCBI): domain Eukaryota; kingdom Metazoa; phylum Chordata; class Amphibia; order Anura; family Rhinodermatidae; genus Rhinoderma; species Rhinoderma darwinii. Next base: position 98,194,650 of record NC_134694.1, read on the forward strand.
AAATCAGGGGCGGTTTTCCCTTGAAAACAGCTCACTGTTTTACATCTGTTTTTCGTTTGCCGTGTGAACATACCGTTAATGTTTCTTACTACCCAATGAAGACAATGGTTGACATTGCTGGATCTTCAGACTCTTGAAAAGATCAGCAGATTCACCCACTATCAGTGTCGGTCTGGGGTTCCTTGGTCGCACCAACCCTGCATTTATATACGGTAAAACATGTGCATGTCAATCTTTAATTTAATTAGAATCTTTGTTGTAATCATTGCATGACGTACTGTATCATCAATAAGGTCTAACAGGTTATTTCAGACCCAACTCTTAGGGTATGTTCACACGGCAGCGTCCGTTATGGCTGAAATCACGGAGCTGTTTTCAGGAGAAAACAGCTCTGTAATTTCAGCCGTCATGGCATGTTGAGGCGCTTTTTCGCTGCGTCAATTACGGATGTAAATGGAGCTGTTTTTCCATGGAGTCAATGGAAAACGGCTCCATTTGCGTCGGAAGAAGTGACAGGTGCTTCTTTGATGCGGGCGTCTATTTTACTGTCGGAACAGAACATCGTAAGACCCATTCAAATGAATGGGCAGATGTTTGCCGACGCTATTGAGCCGCATTTTTGGACGTAATTCGGGACTAAAACGCCCGAATTACATCCGTAAATAAGCTGTGTGAACATACCCATAGAAACAAGCAGTTCCTTTCCCAGTGCGAGAGTGCAAAAGATGGAACCTGGATGTCCCTGTATTTATTATCAGCCGTTTTTAATCTGTTGGATCGGGAAGAGGCAGGAGGGAACTCCGCAAGGAACTTTGTGTCTCCATCCTGGGGTTATGTATTGAATTAAAGTCCCTCTTCTGCACTTTTAACTGGACATTTCAATTAGTGGACATGTCCTTTACATTTTGCATTATTTCCCTTCAGCTGTAATGAGTTTAATAGCCCATGCTCACGAAGTTAATCCTTTCTTATTTGTCACGTATTTCTTAAAGCTGACAGATTAACAGTTAGCCTTTTTTTTATACTGTCAATAAGAAATTTTCTTGAAATCTACGCTTTTTCTCCCTTGTGGCTTGTTCAGTGTCATTCATCAGTATGGTACACAAAGGAAAGCTTTAGGGAATTCTGGTTATGTCACCCTGAGTTACAGCTTGTTCCGACATGACAAAACACAACAATTATAAAATGAAACAAACAATACCCCAGAAAGCAAGTGCTGTAAAATATGTAAGATTTATTGAAGACTGTCATTTTTACACCAGAGCGTGGTATGTACAGTACTCTGTGTGTCACACCTTTCTTATATACAGCTTGGGGTTAGATTTACAGTCTTTCCCTTGCATTTACTTTTCACGACTAAGGGCCTGTTCACACCAGCGTTCGGTTTCCGTTGATGCGTTCCGTCAAACATTTTTGTCGGAGGAACCCATCAACGGAAAGGCAAATGATAACAACAGTCGACTGCAGTGTTGATTTTGCAAAAAAAAAACAAAAACCTTACGGAACGGAGATAAATTAAAACTATTTGCAATGGAAGCATTGGTAATGCAAACGGAAGCTACGGTTTCCGTTTGTCTTTCCATTGAAGAGTTCCTCCAATGGAAAGGTCTGATGGAACCCATCAACGGAACCCGAACGCCAATGTGAACACAGTCTTACCAATTTTTTTTATATGGCTTTTGTGTTAAAATAGTGAAGAAAATATGGGTAAACTCAAATATCAAAATGTAATAAACTCCTTTGCACTAATTGCAGCCTATTGACTCCAATAGGGCATAATGGTACGCTGAGTACCCGCGCCATCCGCAGTGGTTGCCGGCTGTAATATATAGCCAACATCCCACTGCAACAGCCGTGATCGGGGTTACCTCCAACACCGGCTGTTTAACCTACTAGATGCAACGGGCAATGGCCACCACAGCGTAAAGTGGCTACAGAGCTCCATCTGTCACCCCATTAGTTCCCCACAACACAATCGCGGGGAGCTGATGGGTTGCCACGGTAAAAGTGGGCCTTGACCAGGCAACCTGCTGATCGGATCTTTTATGCAGTAAAAAAAATGGTTGCTATGAACAAAAAGTTCCACTGCTTGAAACATACATATAGGTGTATCAAGCTTTTTGAGTTAAAGGGTCACCTCCAAAACTCCCCCTAAACTACAATAATCAGTTGAAAACTTAATAGACGCTGATTCCGAATGTGTAAATTTTAGCTTTCTGCTCACTTGCATTCCCTCGCTACAGGCTGAGCGCTGCATGCTGATGACGTGTCCTAGGAGTCGCCTCCATTACATCGCCAAGCTTAGGAGTCCTCTTTATGCATCGGCATGTAGCACACGTCCCATTCATGGTTTACAGCGGAGAAATACAAGTGAGTCGAAAGATAGAAATTACAGATTCGGAATCAGCGTCTTTTAAGCTATATACTCATTATTGTAGTTTAGGGGGATTTTTGGAGGTGATAGAACCTTTAACAATCTACGAGTATGTCATTCCTTACCTGCAACCTCCCTAACCCAGGGATGTTAATATAGGGGTGCCGAGGTAGCAGTTGGACCTGGACCCTAGTATTTCAGCAGGCCTCTCTGCCACACAAGAAGATACCAGTGTTATAAATGGCACATTTTATATTCAGGAACTTCAAGCTATGCCTCTGCCCTTACCCAGTACCATGAGAGAAGAAATGTATTTAAAGCTAACGTCATGGCTTCTTAATGGAGCCATGACCACCTTGATGGATCCCTATGACTTATAGTGGGGTTCATCAAGTTTCAATTTTTTTTAGGCAAGGATAATGCTGCAAACTGTGCAACTGACAAAAACACTGAATTCTTCACCGAATGCAGGTCAGCGCTAGTGTGAAAAGAGGCAAAATTTTTATTTTTCTAAATATTGACCTGACAATGTCCTTGAACACGCATGCTCCTTTAAATCTATGGATATCACGGGGGCAATGATTGTCTGTGTTTCGGACGTCTTACTATTTTCCAAGGAAATATGAAATGTAAACAAGTCAGATGATATGCCATAACTAACTATAGTGTGAACCCCCTTCAAGTTACATTGTATGTCTAGTTAATAGCATTTTACATGCAAATGTGTGGCGATAAGCCTAAACCCCCAGTGAGTATGAATTATTCTCCAGATTGTAAGTAAATTATTCCAGATTTGAAATGTGGTTTGCAAAATTTGCATTATTTTCATCTTTGATCTGCAAAAATAAAGAAAGCTGCTGCTAATCAGAGGATCAGAATTATCTATTACATCTAGAAAGGGGGAAATCTGCATAAAGCAATAAAGACGTTTTATCATATTCACTATGTCAATGTAAGAAATTCCACACATTTGATAGCCTTCTTTGTACCTCCAATGTGGCAGCATTGAATTTGTCTTTGATCATGCACATTTTATCAGTTATTTTACATAGGACTGCAGATAAGCCATTGCATAATCTTAAGGCCACGTTCAGATGTGGCAGAATTTTTCCGCTGCACATGTTGGTGCAGATTGGGGGAATTACGCAACAAATCTGCACCAACATTTGCATATTTGACAGGTAATTCCGACGTTGCAGATATCACAGCGGATTTGCCACAGATTTCAGTTTTCGCATTGCAAAGGCTGAAATCCACAGTGAAATTCCGCTGCTTCTCGGCAATATAATGTGCATGCTGCGGAGGGGAAATTCTGCACCACAGCGTAATTTCCGTAAAGTTATTTTCAGAAACGTCTGAACTAAGTTTCATAAAGATGTATAGAAACAAATGTAAAAAAACGTCTGCTGAAGAATTCCAATGCGGACTGTCCACAGCGGAATTCAACAGCAATTCCACCACGTCTGAACGTGGCCTAACTTGGAAAGGTATACAGACACAATGCAACCTACTAAATCTAACCATAGACATTAGAAAGCTAATTATCAAGTTGCCAAACTTTTGGTGGAAACAAGGGATCTGACAAGTAAAAAACCTACCTGTCTGATCCTTGTGGTAGACATTATGGGTAAAAGTCATTAGATTGAAGGTAGATTCTGTTACATTTCTTAAAGGCTGTGTAAACCTCTGAAAGGCATCTTTTCTTAATAAAAATGTCAATCGGTGTGATTGGTGCAACTTTATGAATAGTTTTTAATAAAAATATTTTTGCTTTTTGAAATACAGCTGTATTGTTCGCTATGACCTGACTCCATCAGTCCCATGGACCTGACGGGTTCAGGGTCTCTGACACACAGGATCCGCCTGTAATCTATCACATCTAAGTTATGAACTTAGGTCCCCTGCACACGGCCATAGCCGTAAACCTGGTCTGTGATTACGGCTAAGGCCGGCCGCGGACAGTCTCCCGCATTTGCGGGCCGTGCTCCCATTACAAAGTATGGGATCAGGGTCCGTAAAATCAAAAAATAGGACATGTCTAATTTTTTGCGGAAGCTTTCCACGGCCCGGACACCTTTACGTAAATATACGGGAAGGTGTCTTGGGCAATAGAAATTAATGGCTCCGTACTTTGATCCGCAATTACGGTCCATAAGTGTGGATCAAAATTACGGCCGTGTGCATGGGGCCTTAGATGTGATCGATTACAGGTGGAACGCAGGACACGCTTTCACTGAACCCGCCAGTCCCGCTGACCTAAAGGAAACAGGATTTAGCGAACGATACAGCTGCTCTGTACAGAGAATACATAGCAATTGTATCTCAGCAAGTAAAAATAATTTTTAATACAAATTAATTATAAAGTTGCATTAATCAAACTGACCGACTTTTAATAAATAAAAATGCCATTCAAAGGTTTACATAGCCTTTAAATTCCTTAAAATATGCCAACTAAACCCTAATGTCTATTTGTCAACTAATTAGTTAAATGAAAAATTCTAATTTGCTGCACCTGTAAATTCCCCACAATAGAGACATATTAATTATTATAAATCCCCCGCATGTAAAAGCCGTCAGTGTATATCATACGGTTTAAATAAGATATTTGATTATATATTTTAATTACCAAAAATGCTGCTTTTGGCCACACAAGTAATTTAAAAGTACTTATGTTGCAGCTGGTCAAATTGAAAACCTCTCTATTTCCTGTTCTATTTTGGGATATATTTATGTCTCCACATCAACTAATCAAACTCAATATGTCATTTTCGAGTAAAAGCAATGGCATAATGGAGACGTAAGAGTTTTGTCCAGCGCACTGGTCCCTGGAAAATGCAACATTTATTAGGAAATCAACATAAAACCACATTCAACCATATTCAAGGACACACTTATTCATATGAGATAACAAAAGTGCACATCTAGGTTTAAATATTTAAGGCTATGTTTGGGTTTCGTCACTTTTGATGGTAAGAGTAGCATTCAGCATTATTCTTTGTAACGGTACGTCACTGCTGTATACTTTCCTCTCCATGGTGTACTCTGGCTCCTGGCTGCCGCTGCAACCCTCCATCACTCCAGGCTGGTCGCACTCTCTATCGCAACAGCTTACCTCCTGCACCTCCATGTATGCGTGTGCTGACCATCCAATTTTATTTAGAAGATCCCTTTGGTGGTCGATATAATGCGAGTTGTATAGCATATATTTCCCAGCTGACTTAATTTCTTGCATAAAAAAGCAACATAATGGTTAAATGTAAAAAAAAATGTTTTGAACATTTGACATTTTTAATTATTGCTATGAAATTCTATACAATTTTGCAAACACTTTGTTTTAGGGTATGTTCACACGCTTAACAAAAAACGTCTGAAAATACGGAGCTGTTTTCAAGGGAAAATAGGTCCTGATTTTCAGATGTTTTTTGAGCAACTCGTGTTTTTCGCTGCGTTTTCACGGCCGTTTTTCGAGCTGTTTTCAATAGAGTCTATGGAAAACGGCTCCAAAAATGTCCCAAGAAGTGTCCTGCACTTCTTTTGACGAGCAGTCATTCTACGCGCCGTATTTTGACAGCGACGCGTAAAATAAAGGCTCGTGGGAACAGAATATCGTAAAACCCATTGCAGGCAATGGGCAGATGTTTGTAGGCATAATGGAGCCGTTTTTTCAGTCGTAATTCAAGGCGTAAAACGCCCGAATTACGCCTGAAAACACTGCGTGTGAACATACCCTGACTTACCTGGTACTCATATTGATTAACATGACATTTTTTTCTTTGATCACATCCAAAGCTAAAGTCAATTATTTGTTTCCAGTTTTAAGAAGACCGCACTATGGGACCAAACGTGAACTTGCACTGGATGCTTTGAGCAGCATCTCAAACTTTTTTTGCATTAGTTTCCATATAGAAGCCTGTATTTCTTTAGTATAATTGAATTCCATCTGTATTCCAACCACCCAACAAAACTTTCTAGGCCATTGCACTTATAAATATTAAACTTATTAGTAGCTCTATTATATAAAGCAACTGAGGGATTCCATTTAATGATCTTTTAACATAGCGTATGCATAATAAAAGGCTATGAAGAATGTTTATGTGTACATCTTAATGATAATGGCAGGTTTTATAGCACGCATATTACTTAGTGGTTTTTATTTCTATTCTTCTGCTTCTATAAGTATTGTTTTGCCCTTGAACGAATTTCTCCTTTGTTTTATTATTCAGTTATGTATAAAGAAATCATTTGACTGCAATGCTAGCAAACTCTGTGGAGAAAACACTTTAAATTGTAAAAACTGCAGGACCGTGTTAAAATATACTTCTATCCATAGATATAAATTGCCCGTTCAAGTATATAGCTAAAGTGTGGACAAAATCTAAGAAGCTCAGAAAACCCAGGAGCAGGAAATGAGCAGCCCCAGTAATGGTGGGTGGAGCCATGAATCTAAGGTGGGTGGAGCCGCAGAGCCATGTATCTATGGTGGGTGGAGCCACAGAACCATGTATCTATGGTGGATAGAGCCACAGAGCCATGTATCTATGGTGGGAGGAGCCACAGAGCCATGTATCTATGGTGAGTGGAGCCACAGAGCCATGCATCCATGGTGGGAGGAGCCACAGAACCATGTATATATAGCGGGTGGGGCCACAGAGGCTGCATCTATGGAACATACTGTATGCTTCTGATCATCAAGAGGAGACCTCGAGTTTTCAAAGGTTTCACATGTGTTTTTCTCTCACAACTTTACAAGTTATATCATCGTTGGCCCAACGGGCATTTTGTGATTCAATTGTAACCATGATAGTAATTTTTGGAATTGCCCTCATATTTCTTTGAGCACTGTACTGTATATCCACACCACAATCAACTTTATTTGAGTAGTTGCTATTTATTCTTTGTAGTGCGACTATATATACTGTTAATAAGAAAGAATAAAGCTTGATTGATAGTGGCCATCTCTCAGCGTGGAGATTTATGAAATAATTTTTAATAAAGCCCATTGAAAAATTGCTTTTCTAATCTTCTTACAAGTCTTTCTATTTCCTGCTGCCTTTGGTGAGTGTAAAAATATTGGATCCATTAACACAATGTGACACTACGTTAAATGGTACAATCATATTTTAAAATCCTGTCCTTAATATGTATGTAGCAGTGTGAAGGTAAGAAGCTATTGCAATGCCTGATTCATATATTATTTCCACTTTTCCATAGTTAAGTTAAGTGGACTTGAGAAATATGTTTGACTTGATTAAACCTTTATTTTCTCACCCAATTTTTGCACTTGTACAAAAGTCACAGTATTAAAATGAAGAACAATTCATATCCAATAGGGATGTTAATTGACGTACTTATTTTTCACATTACATCAAATACCAGCAGCTTAAACTGTGGTTGACCTTAGAAAAAGTACACAGAGACAGACCCACAGATAGAGTCAGAGTAGGAAAGCAATAAAAAAATGTTTTTCGGAATACACTTTTGATATTTTAGCCTGTATGGGATAACGTGGAAATTCATTTATACAAAATTTGTCGGTTTGCCGCAAAATCTATATGTTAAAGAGTGATTGTTAACTTAATTATTTTTTTTATTTGGGTTTACACCTCCCAAAATGTTCCTATGTGTAAGGCTGCATAAAAGGGAGGACAAAAAAGTAATTGCCCGTGGTCATAAACCAGCTCGAGCGTCTACTTCCAAGTTCCCTAGTTTTAGTGTGGCTTTAGCAATGCATTGGCCGCTTAATATCTTTTATTTAAAAAAAAAACAATAAGGTATAACTGAGGTACAGCAAGGTTACTAAGTGGTGTACGAGTCTCCCATGTTCAGCATAAAAAAACTTAAATAAGGATTTCTTTAAAGTTTCGAAAACACTAGAAAGTAGTCTCAATTTTGACCTACCTTGACTTTATACATTTTCATGGTTTACCCATTAAAATCTGGATTAACATTCATATGATTTATTGTTTATACTAGAGATGTATCAAATAAATGGGGGGCGTAACATGCTTCTGATTTAAACCTAGTTAGACCTGCTAAGACTAGCCCAGGATCAGACATACATACTGTATGTGTAGTCTGTACAGCTCTATATGCGAGGAGGTCTGCCACCAGCCGCCATCTTCAAATAAAATAACATGGATTCCTAATTTCTACTAGATTACATGTAAATGACTGTATTAATGATTCCAATGGCTCACATTTTCTAGCGGACTGTGATATGGCAGTGAAGTTGGCATTCTGGTGGCTCTTGAGAGCCAAGAGAGAAAAAACTCTGACAAACCTGCTTGGCCTTGATTAATTTGCAGTTGGACAGCAAGGGACTGACAGGCTTTATGTTTATAGGAGCCCTCTGCGTTCAATGTCTATATCTGGACTAGACATAGACGATAGGTGTTATGAAGACAATTGAACGTTCTCATTCCTGTCTGTGGAATGAGAAAATGTCTGTCTATCGGTTAGTGGTTGGCTCCAGAGCTGGGACTGGTGTAAAATCACACATTGCTGTCTTCATAGTTATGCCAGTGAGGGGCATATCCTAGCTTTCCTTCAAAGATGGGTTACATTTTACCACTTTATTGGCACATTTATAGAATGGAGCACAAAATAATATCAATATGACTTGGGCTTTTTGGCTTTACCAACCCTAACAGGTAGGGTTGTAACTAAAGGGGGTGTAGAAGTTTCAGTGGCACCCAGGCCCTGGTGCCATAGAGGGTCCAACAGCCCCTCTTTCACATATGAGGATACTAGTGTTGCATATTATCGTTTGGGGCCCTATTAAAGGGAACCTGTCACCAGCATTTCACCTATTGAACTTTATTTATCCCTCACTGGCCGCTGCTATCAAAAGTTCATTGCCGTTATCCACGCTCCTAAACTCCTCCTCCGACTGTAAATAACGGTCTGCAAACATTTTGCACCTTTTATCGTAATAATCCGGTGCCCCTTTGTGCACACACACCAGAAGAGGACATCAATGCATAAGTGCGGAATTTTGTGTGCTGGGGGAAGGCGAGGAGCTGTCAATCAAAAGTAAGGAGGAGGAGTAAACTCAGAAAGACTTGAGGAATGAAGATATGACTCTTTTCAAACGAAGATCTGACTCTTTTATGCTCATTAGCATACAGCGTGGGAACAGTAAAAAACTGAATACTAAAGCTACAGAGCCGACTAAGAAGACAATTAGAGGTTATATAGAAATGATTTTTCACCCACTACCACCAGGTAGCGCTGGTTTAATAGGTGAAATGCTGGTGACGGGTTCCATTTAAAGATTTTGCAGAGCCTCTATTAGGATTAAAAAAATTATTTGCAATCCTTTGGAAGAGGTTTGCAATAGATGATCAGTAGATGAATCTTGACCATGGAGCTCACCAAACCATCACGTCATAGTGAGATAAAAATAATAACATTTTGGCTATAGTACTGTATAAACGAATACAGGTTATAGAAAAGGCACATAGCACTAGATTGATTATATATTTATTATATAAGAGGGACAAATAAGTTACAGCTTCATTGACCGAAAAATAGATAAAATCTTCAATATAGTGATAATATGACGGAGAATGACAACTTTAAATATCCTGGCTCAAAGCAAACATAGATATGCTGTCATTCATCACAACCAGTTCAACATTACAGTCAATGTGTGCGTGATTAATTCAGGGATATTCTGATTGATGGCTATTCTGTGCAGTATATTCTCACAACTTGTACTCTATAACTGAATAAGCCTTATAACGTTTATTTTCATGTTCATACGACAGAGGCTACAGTCGGTCTAGTTGACACAAGACTTATCCTGCTGCTAAAGCTAATTGATACAGTAGCTTGCAGGGCGCTTATATTTTCCACTCTGCAGTCTTTGCTTTGGGCACAAATTTACTCCAAAGATGAGAATATTTTGACAACTCCATCCATGAACGAGGAGAATCTGCAATTTGTTGTTATTTTTCCGGGTGCAATGACCCAGTTTTGAAACTGAAATGGCCACATTTAAATTTATATACATTAAAAATGCATTACCGTTGTATAAAAAAAAAGCTAAATGGACTTATACAATTGAATGAAGAATCTTTTAGGCAAATCAATAAGATGAGCATTTTTCATCTTTATTGAAGCAGTTGATTTATCACAATAAAAATACCTTTCATATACAATACAATAAATAGAATTTTATTTACATGTGTATTTAATTTATGCAATAAGGCAGAATGCACATAATATTTCTTGCATACTAATGAATATGAAATCTCAGTAAAATAGATTTGTAGTGGCCTACACCCAAATCTACTGCACTGCTGCCAGAATTAAAGTTTTAGCGCCATTAAAAAAGAAATGTTTTTCAAGACCAGATCAAGATACTTATTCCTTTCTATTTGAAATGTATTATAGTTGTGCTTTTTAGTTTAAAATTTACAATTTCATTGCTTTAAATTATATATATATATATATATATATATATATATATATATATATATATATATATATATATATATATATATAATATGTAATCATATTTAATTTTTACGTTTTCTGTTAATCATTTATTCATAGTTTAATTATAATTTTTTTTTCATTATTATAATTTTTTTTCTATTTTGTACATAAAAAGTGGTCTACACCCAAAAACTACTGTCGGTTTTAGTTCTATTAAATAATTTATGAAAATAAACTTCATATTGTTAAAGAAGACCTGTCATGTCTGTGGAAATGTATGTTTTAGCAAATACTTATTTTCCAAATGAAATTAAATTTCTGGAGCATATTTTTTTTACCTCTGCATTGTGCTGTTCCTTTGTTACTCCTCCTAGAAATGTATGAATAAATTGACACCTGGATGTTACCATTTGGGTGTGTGTCCCTACATAGATTGAAAATGTCCAATCAGTGCTGACAGAGTCAGAGTGTGCGTGGACACGCCCCTTTGACAAGGGGAATGGTTACACCAAGTTGTCAATTTATTCATAAACTTCTAAGAGGAATAACAGAGGAACGGCACAAGTGTTCCATGAAAAGATACTTCGACATTGTTATTTCATTGGGAATATAAGTATTTACTAAAATAGGCATGTCAGGAGACCTGACTGGTACTCTTTAAAGTGGTTGTCCGGTTTAAGCAAATTAATGTTTTTTTTTGTATAATTAAAAGTTAGAGAATTTTCCATTCTGCAATAACTCCTTGTAGTTTTGAAGATTTCTGCTTGTTGTCATTCAGTAGGAACATTTATTGTTTACTTCCTGTAATGTCGGGGTAGGGAGACAGACAGGTGAGCCCTAAACTACCCGCCACTCAGTCCCTGCCTACTTGCACAGCCTAGGCGACGGCGTACAACTGGGCGACGGTCCCAACGCTCAATATGTGCACGACAGACAAAATAAGACAAGGGTACACAGAAGCAAAGGGAAGTGGGGCAGTTGCCCACGGCAACACCATAGCAACAGAGTAGTGAACGAGCCGAGTCAAACCAGGAGTGTACGAGGTAGCAAATGCAGAGCAGAAGAATAGTCAGTCAAGCCAGGGTCAATATGAAGCAGAGGTCAATGGTATTAGCAGGAACAGCAGAGCCAGGAAACAAAAGAGAATCACAGGCAAAGGACAAGCAGCAAATGAAGGTATAAGTAGACCAAGGGCGGGAGCTAGAACCGTCTGGCCAGGCTGTGATAGGTTCTCCCACTCCTCAGCCTACCAGCCTGAGTGGTAGCAGATCAAGTCACTCTAGCAGACCTAGGAACAGATGCAGGCTGATTAACCACGAGCGTAGACACAGAAGCTGTGTCAGGGAAATCCTTTACACTTCCAGTGGATAAAATTCTGTCCATGGTCAAGTAAGGCTTTGTTCACATCTGCATGAGGGCTCCGTTCCGTCTGAGCTTTCCGTCGGAATGGAGCCCTGACTGACACAAACTGAAATCATAGGTTTCCGTTTCCTTCACCATTGATTTCAATGGTGACGGGTCCGATGCCAATGGTTTCAATTTGTCTCCGTTGTGCAGGGGTTCCGTCGTTTTGACCAGATGAATACCGTAGTCGACTACGCTATTCATCCGGTCAAAGCGACGGAACCCTTGCACAGCGGAGAAACCTATGGTTTCCGTTTGTCAGTCAGGGCTCCGTTCCGATGAAAAGCTCAGACGGAGTGACGGAACGGAACCCTGACGCAGATGTGAACGAAGCCTGATGGACCCACAGGTGTTGGACTTGTTACTGTTGCAGTAAGTGTATCAGAGCTGTATCCTCTAATGATACCAGCACCTGTGGGACCTTCACATGACCATGGACAGGATTTTATCTACTAGAATTAAATAGTTAATGTTCCCACTGAATAATAACAAGCAGAGATATTGAAAACCGCAAGGAATTACTACAGAAAGTAAATTTGAAAATTGTATAACTTTTAATTATGCAAAAAATAACATTAATTTGCTGACAACCCCTTTAATACATTTTGGCCCAAGATATGTATTCCTTTCATTTTGGATTTTATAACTGTTTTGTTTTTTAGTATTTTAATGTCTTCATTATCTTTTTTATTGTTAGGTTATTTTTATTCAAAATCTGCACATAACAGACAAAGAAACAGGATTTTCACATAAAAAGTGCTAACACAGCATGACTATTTTCAAGAATTTTGGTACTTTATGAAAGTACATCTTTGTATGGAGAACACAGGTGATGAAATCATTATTTTTCTGTGGATGGTGTACTGTACAGAACTCTGTAGAGAATACCAAATATCAAGTTTAAATGTTAAAAGCATAATAGGTAACGTATATTTAAAGGAAAGCTAAAGCATTTCTAAACAATAGTTTACATCAGCGTTTCCCAAACTGTGGGTCGCAGCACTCTGGGGGGTCGTGTAAAGACCTCAAGGGCGTCGCGGGCCGCTAACGGATGTCCCGGTTACAACTGTATCTGCATCCTTAGGACACAGATAAAGCTGAATTCAATGCTGGAGCAGAGAGCTGACGGCTCCTTGCTTCATCATTCACTATGCTCTGAGCCATGAGTGGCTCGGTGCAGACAGTCGCGATGTAGTGATGTCACCGCGCCTGTATGCACCGAGTCACTCATAGCACATATCAAAGGAGGAAAAGGATCTCCTCTGCTCGTTGTTGGAACGGAGTTAGGTGAGTAATTATTTTACTATTTTTCTATTAGGCACTATGGGGGCATTATACTGGGTATGGGGGTACTATGGGGCAATAACTGAATAGGGGCAGCTGTGGGTGCATTATGTTGTGTGGGGGCAGTATGTTGTGTGGGGGCAGCTATGGGGGCATTATACTGGGTATAGGAATCGGGCCGATATGGGCCAATATACTGAATGGGGGCAGCTGTGGGGTCATTACGCTTTGTGGGGGCAGCTATGGTGGCATTATACTGTGTGGGGGCAGCTATGGAGACATTATACTGCCTGGGTGCAGGTATGGGAGCATTAAACTGTGTGGAGTCCTTATCCTGTGTTGGAGCAGCTATGGGGGTATTATACTGTGAGTAGGCACTATGGGGCATTATACTGCGTGGGGGGAACTAATGGGTTATTATACTGTGTGGGGGCAGCTTTAGGAGTATTATACTGTGGAGGAAGGCACAATAGGGGCATTATACTGTGTGGGGGCAACTATAGGGGCAATATACTGTGTAGGGAGGTACTATAGGAGCATTATACTTTATGGGAACATCTTTAAGTGCATTATACTGTGTAGGGAGGCACTATAGGGGCATTATACTGTGTGGGGGCAGCTATAGAGGCATTATACTGTGTGGGGGCCATTAAGGGGTCATTATACTGTGTGGGAGGCCCACTGGGTTGGGGCCCACTCAGATGTGTTTCACCCCCCTGTACTAAACCCGTAGCTATGCCTCTGATCACCCTGATGGACGGGTCGAGTCACATGACCCACCATCAGCGGCAATAGCCTCTACGACAGACTTCAGAAGGATACCTTGAGCCCGCTCCATCCCCCACCCGGACAATTATTGTTGTTTTCAATGTTGCAGGGACTTATTTTTCAAATGGATGTAAGTACCGGCATCTAGCTAAGAATAATGTTGACATACATCAGACAAAATGGGGCTAAGTACGGTAGTGGGCTGTCCCAAACAAAAGTCTATGCCAAAAGTGGGTTCTGGCCTCAGAAAGTTTGGGAACCACTGGTTTACATAATTCTCCAGTTAAAGAACACCTTTGAGTATTTTTTTTTTAAATTAATAAACAGTTTAGACAGTGTGTTTAGTGTAACTTCGTAATTAGTCTTTATTAAAAAAAAATCTTTTTACTTTTTTTGATACAGCTGTTCTGTATTCTCTATACAGTGCAGCTGTATCGTTCACTTTATACTGAATCCGTCAGCCCCGCCGACCTGGCAGGTTCAGTGTCAGCGGGTCCTGCTTGTCTGTGTCACGCAGGATTCACCTGTAACCAATCACATCTAAGTTCATAACTTAGATGTGATGGATTACAGGTGGATACTGTGTGTCAGAGACACGCAGGACCTGCCGACACTGAAGCATTATCTTTTGCACCAATAGATCTTATGGAAAAATAGTGCAAACTAAATATGTTTGGTGATTTTTAGTCTATATATAATATTTAATATAAGTTTTACTAATTTAGATAGGGCAGAGACCAGCATCTCTTACTTGAAATGTTATGGATCTAGATACGCCTTATACTTTATTTTGACATTTGCAAAATAATTCTTGAGTGCTCCGATCCGTCATCAAAGGGGTTTTCCCACAATTAACATCCATCACCTAACGAATGCTCCTATTCGTTCCTCTTGCAACATCCTGCCCTCTCTATAGACTTCTATTAGCAGCAATGTCCGTGTCTCTCTCTGCTTCTGTTCCCTTTTCCGGCTCCCCCTTCCCTCTCCATAGTTTTCTATGGGCAGCTTGTCTGTTTTCTGCTCATACTCCTTCCTCCTGCTCTCACCTCCCCTCTCCATTGACTAAGGGCAGGCTGTAAGTAAATTACAAAATTGATATATAGTACTAGATTAGCTTAAGTTGTTTGAAAGTAGGTGTTCATTTAACAAACGCTATGTTTATATGACCACTTACTATATTTTGTTGGTGGATCACAATTATATTAATAAAATAAAGCACATTTATAACTTTTTCATTCTATATGAGATGCTATGCGTAGTTATAATATGGATTTGACAAGATATTTTATACTTGCACTATAATTATTCTTAGAATTTGTTTTGTATTGTAACATTTTTATATCCTCATTTACCTTTATTTTTTTCTTGATTTCACATGTTAGTTGCAATCTGTTGTTGGATACTGCACTGCAATATGCCTGTAAACTAGACCTCATGGGCATTTGCTAAACATTGCCTGCCAATAACACAACAGCCATTCCAATGTCATTCTCCTGCACGCAATATCCAAATGAAGCTCCAGCATAAGTCATTTGTCAACAAAAACACAAAGGTCTGACTTCTACATAATGACCGTGAAACACTGCTGAAATATTTATTCCAAAAATCAAAAAAGCAGACAATAATGAGTAGCATTGAGATTTAGCACGTGATGACCCGTCACGCATGGACAGTAATTTGCTCCATGTTTCTCCTGTCTATAAAATGCTCCACAGAACAGATCTTTCAGCCTGCAGAATCTCCTTTTTTTGTTTAATACAAACAGTATAATTGAGAGCAGCAGCGTTGCCCTTCTTTCGTCATTCAAGTACATTGAAATGAGAACACAGAATTTTTTATTTTCCTTTGATTATTTCATAAGTCCATGAACTAATTTACTTTTGTAATCACAGCGCGTGAGTCCCCATAACCCACTTGTATAAAGCTGACAAAAAAAGAAAAGCAATTGACCAATCCAATCAAGTTCTTTATGATATAACTATTGTCCTTGAAAATGATTTTACTTTCTATTAAGTAGTGGATTTTTTTTTTTCTAAAAGCACTGAATATATAAGAAATGCATTATGCACATTGGCAATGATGAAGCCGGGCTTTCTTTTACCAGGGGCAAAGATTCAGTTTGGTGCCCCTCTCCCACAAATTAGAACATAACTTTACATGTGTTCTTTATCTGCAGAGTTACAAGGGTCACATAGAAGAACGGATCAATTATCAGTCACATCGTAGTGATGATACAAAAGTACCAATCATATAAAGTTGTTCATAGTTTATCTTGCCAATGCAGTACTTAATAAACCTGTGTTAATCACATGCAATTGCCCAAAAATTGGCACCAGCTCTAAGGTTGCTCATACTACTGGTCTATAAAATATTGGCGTATATTATATATATATATTTTTCTGCTATATTATATATATATATATATATATATATATATATATATATATATATATATATATATATATATATATATATAGTGGAAAAGAGACATATACTCATCCGCCAGTGTTGCACCTTAGCCGAGGTGGCTGAAGTTGGTAGGCCCAAATGGGGAGCTTGGCAAAATCAGATCACTGTCCATCCAGTAAATAGATATCCAAGATGAATCTCAACCGCAGCAAGCAGAATAGGCGCCTGTGGTGGAGTCTTGTTTGGCACTGGAGCAAGGTGAGTTATGGGAGAAATGCCAGATGTAGAATGTATGGTCTCTGCTATCCAGTAAGCAAGCAGCACAAGAAGTGTCAGCACCAGCTAAAACAGCTACAGTGCTTATCCACAGTGCCCCTTTAACAATACCAGCGCAGTGCTACCCCGTAAAGCTAGGGCTCCATGGTGGCATTTGGTCACCTGAGGATTGTGGTAAAATTGCAGCATGTGACCTTGATATTTCTCTATGAGGGAAATAGTCAGAATTCTTGCTTTTGTCATCTGCAACTTTCTTCTAATAGAGAAACATTGATATTGTATTTGAGTCGTGGTAATACCGCGACTCTACTGCAACTGGCAAAGAACCAAAAGTCTCTGTGGTGCTCAAGCCTTATTCACATGACCGTGCTTTTGTGTCCGCAATTTATCCACATTTTTTCTGATATATTACGGACCAATTCATTTCTGTGGCCCCATGCACACGACTGGGGTTTTCACTGATCAGTGCTGGGTCCCAAAATCAGGTCTGCAAAAACCCAGGACAATTCATTTTACAGTCCGGATTTGCGGCTACACAAACTGGTGACATCAATTTCTTTTGATTGCCGATCTGTGAATCCTGATGACTCACGGATGCACAATGTAAGGTTTTTTGCGGAGCAATGTACCACAACAAATCTGCAAAACCACTACAGTCGAATGTATTAGGCCTTACGCTGGTCACTGTATTTTGCGGTTGGTTGGAGTATCCATCTAAAAATTTAGGTGTAAAGGGTTTGCCAGACACAGGTTCTGTGTCAACGCCCGGGGTTAATCAGCCCTCATCAGCTCCAAGGTCTGCTAGAGTGACGCGATCTGTTACCACTCAGGCTTGCAGGCTGAGGAGAGGGAGAACCTATCACAGCTTGGCCTGACGGTTCTAGCTCCTGCCCTTGGTCTATTTATGCCCTCACTTGCAGCATGTTCCTTGCCTGTGATTGTCTGGTTTCCTGGCTCTGCTATTCCTGCTATTTACCTGATTGACCGCTGTTATTTATTGACCCTGACTTGCCTGACTATTCTCCTGCTCTGATTTTGCTACTACGTACTCCCCTGGTTTGACTCGGCTCGTTCACCACTGCCTGTTGCTCACGGTGTTTCCGTTGGCAACTGCCCCTACTTCCCCCTTTGCTTCTGTGTGCCCTTGTCTTGTCTGTCTTGCACTTACTGAGCATAGGGACCGTCACCCAGTTGTACGCCGTCACTTAGGACGGGCCGTGCAAGTAGGCAGGGACTGAGTTGCGGGTAGATTAGGGCTCACCTGTCGTCTCCCTACCCCGATTCATTACAGCAGCTGCAGTATCCTCATAAAAGTCACAGCTACTTTGCCCTCATGTATTATGCCTCCTGTGCCTCCATGTATTGTACCTTCTGTACAACATGTACTGTTCCAGTTATGCCCCCATGTATTATTCCTGGTGCCACTACATGTGTTATGCCGGTTCCCCCTTATACTGTGCCTGCCACCCCCCCCCCCCCCCCAACTCAATAAATACTTTAATTGCCATATTAGCTTTGTTCGCGCTCCTCCAGGGTCCGGCACTGTCTAGAAGGAAGTGACTGTCCGTGGTTGCCCACAAGTCACTTCATCCTCCTTGCTAGCAGGGGGGGGGGCTTATGGTTTCTTAGCCACATGCTGTCTTATTCAATTGTATCTGCGTTCAATTCTATTGAAATCCTAGCAACTTTCTTGCTAATAGATTAGTATGCTGAGAGGGGCCCCAACCCCCCAATAGGCCATGTGGACAGAGACGGTCTAGTAAGGACAACACATATAATTCTTATAGCTGGTGCCAGTGGCCCCCACATGCCTCACCAACCCTCCCCCTAATTGTGCCCCTGCACATTGAAACACACTGACTAACAAGGGTGATACGTTGTTTGGATGCCAGCATGTAACTACAGTGCACAATCAGCCGTATTCCCTGAGGGTATGTTCACACGCAGTGTTTTCAGGTGTAATTCGGGCGTTTTATGCCACGAATTCCGCCTGAAAAAACACCCCTAATACGACTACAAACATCTGCCCATTGCTTGCAATGGGAATTACGATGTTCTGTTCCCACGAGCCTTTATTTTACGCGTCGCTGTCAAAATACGGCGCGTAAAATGATGGCTCGTCAAAACAAGTGCATGTAACTTCTTGGGGCATTTTTGGAGCCGTTTTTCATTGACTCCATTGTAAAACAGCTCCAAAAACGGGCGTAAAAGAACGCCGCGAAAAACGCGAGTTGTTAAAAAAACATCTGAAAATCAGGAGCTGTTTTCGCCTGAAAACAGCTCCGGATTTTCAGACGTTTCTGGTGACTGCGTGTGAACACACCCTGAGATGGCGCACACTGATTACAATGCCAGCTACTTAGCTACATAAGGATGAACATTGATAAATGAAATGATCTGCTAATCCCATAGATTCTAAAGCATTAGTTTATATTTTCTCTAAATCATAGACAACATGTTAGGAAGTGGTTTACATTTTGATTAATAGAAAAAACAGAGTGCTGATTAAAATTGGCACACAGCTTTACTCTGTATGTTTGCTTTTTAGAAAATTAATGTTTATTGTCTGGCTATTGTTGCCTGAAGATTTGTGACTGTTCACATTACCGTATATTACTTTATCCCCCATCTCTTTTGAAACAACAAAATGCCTCTGGTGCTATTTTAACATTTGGTGGAAATAGATGTTCCAAAAGGCATAACTTGGTGAGATGGGAACGTTGACCTTCTCAGTCTTGTGTGAATATTGATTTAAATTAACTGGTCCAATAGAAATGTACTGCTTATGGCTGGTTAAATAATCCCAGTAAATGGCATTGCTTATTTTGCTATGTAGCAGTCAGGGGTTTATTATTTTTATTACTTTTATTAAATACAACTTTTTTTCTTCCTTTTTGACATTAACCCAAGACGTATATTTCTTGGTAACGATCAAAGGGTTACATAAAAGAGGGCATCAAACTGGGTGACATATTTGAACCATTAACCTCTTAACAAACAGGCCTATTTTGGCCTTAAAGAGACTCTGTCACCACATTATAAGTGCCCTATCTCCTACATAAGGAGATCTGCGCTGTAATGTAGGTGACAGTAATGCTTTTAAGTTAAAAAAACGATATTTTTTCACAAAGTTAGGAGCGATTTATGTTTATGCTAATGAGCTTTCTTAATGCCCAAGTGGGCGTACTTTTACTTTCGACCAAGTGGGCGTTGTACAGAGGAGTGCATGACGCTGACCAATCAGCATCATGCACTCCTCTCCATTCATTTACACTGCACTAGCGATATAGATATATCGCTATGTGCAGCCTCATACACAAACCCTAACATTACTGCAGTGTTCTGATAATGAATACACATGAAATCCAGCCTGGACGTCATGTGTTCTCAGAATCCTGACACTTCTGACTCTTTTTTTGTGAGATTCCGGCAAGTGAAACCAAATCTCGTTTAGCTCCGAGATCTCGCGAGATTTCGTATCCGTTGCTGGAATCTCACAAAAAAGAGTCAGAAGTGTCAGGATTCTGAGTACACATGACGTCCAGGCTGGATTTCATGTGTATTCATTATCAGGACACTGTAGTAATGTTAGGGCTTGTGTATGAGGCTGCACATAGTGATATATCTATATCGCTAGTGCAGTGTAAATGAATGGAGAGGAGTGCATGATGCTGATTGGTCAGCGTCATGCACTCCTCTGTACAACGCCCACTTGGTCGAAAGTAAAAATACGCCCACTTGGGCATTAAGAAAGCTCATTAGCATAAACTTAAATCGCTCCTAACGTTGTGAAAAAAGATCGTTTTTTTAAATAAAAAGCATTACTGTCACCTACATTATAGCGCCGATCTCCTTATATAGGAGACAGGGCACTTATAATGTGGTGACAGAGTCTCTTTAAGGACTAAGCATTCTTTTTTGTTTTTTCCTCGTTGCATTCCAAGAGCCATAACTTTTTTATTTCTCCGTCAACGTAGCCGTGTGATGGGGGCGAGTTTTTTAATTGCACCATTTTGGGGTATTTAGAATTTATTGATGAACTTTAACTTTTCGTGGCGGGAGCGAAATGAAAGAAACAGCTATTCGGCCATTGTTTTTTTTATTTTGAATTTAAGCCATTTACCATACCTTTATTTTATAGGTCAGAATTAGAGATGAGCGAACTTATCAAAAGTTCGGTTCGGCTAGTTCGCCGAATTTCACAAAAAAGTTCGGTTCGGACCGAACTAGTTCTGACCGAACCTGTCACTTACGTGCGCCGAGCATGCTACTGTCCAGGGTGCTGATAGAGTTAATGGGCTGCACTAACTCTTTCAGCAACCTTCACAGTACATGCTCGGCGCGCGGAAAATACTATTTTAAATGTAATAAAAAAATAAAAATTATACGTTCGTACTTACTTTCCTCCTGTCCGGCCTCCAGCGATGACGTTTCATCCCTTTCGCCGCTGCAGCCAATCACAGGCTGTAGTGGCGGTCACGCACGTCAGGATGACGCTTCATCCCACGTGACCGCCTCTGCAGCCAATCACAGGCTGCAGCGGCGACATGAATGAAACGTCATCGCTGGAGGCCGGACAGGAGGAAAGTAAGTATGAACGTATTATTATTATTTTTTGGCATGTATGTATGTTGGCATGTATGTATGTATGTATGTATGTATGTATGTATGTTGGCATGTATGTATGTTGTCATGTATGTATGTATATCTGTGCATGTATGTTGGCATGTATGTATATATGTGCATGTTTGTATGTATATTTGTATGTATATATTTGCATGTATGTATGTATGTTTGCATGTATGTATTTTTGCATGTATGTTGTCATGTATGTATGTATGTTGTCATGTATGTATATATGTGCATGTGTGTATGTATATTTGTATGTATGTATGTTTGCATGTATGTGTGTTTGCATGAATGTATGTTTGCATGTATGTATGCATGTTTGTATGTATATTTGCATGTGTGTATATATATATATATGTATGTATGTTGTCATGTATGTATGTATGTTGTCATGTATGTATATATGTGCATGTATGTTGGCATGTATGTTGGCATGTATGTATATATGTGCATGTGTGTGTGTATGTATGTATATTTGCATGTATGTATGTTGTCATGTATGTATGTATATATGTGCATGTATGTTTGCATGTATGTTGGCATGTATGTATACATGTGCATGTTTGTATGTATAATTGCATGTATATATGTTTGCATGTGTGTATGTATGTTTGCATGTATGTATGTTTGCATGTATGTATGTTGTCATGTATGTTTGTATGTATGTTGTCATGTATGTATGTATATATGTGCATGTATGTATGTTTGCATGTTTTTATTTTTGCATGTATGTTTGCATGTATGTTTATATATATGTGCATGTATGTAATTATGTTTGCATGTATTTATGTTTGCATGTATATTTGTGCATGCTTGTATATATGTATGTATGTATCTTTGCATGTTTGTTTGTATGTATGTATGTTTTCATGTGTGTGTGTATGCATGTATGTATGATAGTTTGCATGTATATATGTGTGTATGTTTGCATGTATGTATATATGTGCATGCTTGTATATATGTTTGTATATATGTATGTATGTATATTTGTATATATGTATGTATGGCCATGTATGATACTGTCTGCTGGCACCCTGTATCTAAGTCAACTTCACGGGAGGCTTCTATACATGGTATAACAGTCAGTATCACACATTAAACTGAATCTAAGCCTACGACATGTTTTATTTCATTTTTACAGGTTTGGTGTTTGGACTACGTCGGTTTCGAGGACTACTTAGATGACGTTTTTTTTTTCTACAATAAAATGGTTAATGAGGGTTGTGTTGGGGGTGCTTTATTTCAATAAAATATTTTATCTATATCTTTGTCTTTTTCTTTTCAAATTTTATTATTACCACTTTAGTAATGGCCGCTGTCTGAGTGACAACATCCATTACTAATGCGAGGCTTAGTGTTAGCCGGTGCAGAGGCTAACACTAACCACCATTATTACCCCGGTACCCAAAACCACCAGGGGTGCCGGGAAGAGCCAGGTACGATCCAGTACCCGACCATCTGTTGTGATGGTCGGGCTCTGGGGCGGCCGCAGGCTGGTATTATGAGGCTGGGAAGGGCCAAAAACAGTGGACCTTCCCACCCTTGTAATGCTAGGCTGCTGCTGCTGTGTTGTATCTGGCTGGTTATAAAAGTGGGGGGGACCCCACGTCATTTTTTTAAATTATTTATTTATTTACATTTTTTTTTTTAAAAAGACATGGGGTTCCACCCAATTTATCATAACCAGCCACATACAACACAGTGTTATTAGCCTGGGAATGGACAAAACCAGTGGCCCTTCCCACCCATGTAATGCCAGACTGCTGCGGCCTTGTATATGGCTGGTTATTAAAAATGTGGGGGACCCGTCTATTGCTAAATTTGTTAAATTCCAAAAAAAAAACGACGTGGGGGTCCCCCCCATTTTTATAACCAGCCCGATACAACACAGCAGCAGCAGCCTAGCATTACAAGGGTGGGAAGGTCCACTGATTTTGGCCCTTCCCAGCCTCATAATACCAGCCTACGGCCGCCCCAGTACCCGACAATCACAACAGATGGTCGGGTACTGGATCGTACCAAGCTCTTCCCGGCACCCCTGGTGGTGGTGGGTACCGGGGTAATAATGGGTGGTTAGTGCTAGCCTCTGCACCGGCTAACACTAAGAACCGCCTTAATAATGGACGCTGTCAATCAGCCAACTGCCATTATCTAGGCACTAATAAAGTTTGAAAAAAAAACACAAAGACAATTCTTTTTTATTGAAATAAGAAATCCACAACAAAACCCTCGTTAACCATTTTATTAAAATTTGAAAAAACGTAGATCTACGCAGTAGTCCAACGAATCGAAGATGTAGTCCAATCGGTACATCAAAATCTGCAACAACATAAAAAAACAGTTATCAATGTGAACAATACCAATACTTCTACTCACCTACACACATATATACACGCACACACAAACAAACAACCATACACAGACACACACATATATACACAAACACAACAAGATATACACACACATAAACAGACAAACACACACATATACACGAACTCACACATATTCAAACAAAAACACACATATCCAAACACACACACACAGTTATACACACATACACGAACACATATACACAAACACATATACAAACAAAAACACACATACCCAAACACACATATACACAAACACACCCATATATACACACAAACACACACTCATATACACACATATACACATATACAAAAACACACACAAACATCTACACACAAACATATACACAAATACACCCATATATACACAAACATATACACAAAACACATATACACAAACACACCCATAAATACACACACACATATAAAAACAAAAACAGACAAAGTCACATACCCAAACACACATATATACACAAACACACACATACACAAACACGGTTTCTTTTAAATGCTGCTGGGGAACCCGCTCGATCCACTATATAAGGCTGCGCTACAGTGCAGCATTTAAAAGAAACAGGATCCTGACCTGTCCATAGAGTTTAAGGCAGCACAGAGTATTTCAGGAGATGAGCGTGCAGATTCAGTGCTGCTGCGAACTCTGCTCTTACTATTACGTAGCTCTCAGTCTGTTACCTCTCCTCCACTCCTGTCCTCCAGAACACCTTCACATGATTGGCAAGTCACCACGTAATGGTAAGAGCAGAGTTCACAGCAGCACAGAGTATTTCAGGAGATGAGCGTGCGGATCTTGTGCGGGGTGGTGACTTGCCAATCATGTGAAGGTGTTATTGAGGACAGGAGTGGAGGAGAGGTAACAGACTGAGCTACGTAATGGTAAGAGCAGAGTTCACAGCAGCACTGAATCTGCACGCTCCTCTCCTGAAATACTCTGTGCTGCTGTGAACTCTGTTCTTACCATTACGTAGCTCAGTCTGTTACATCTCCTCCACTCCTGTCCTCTATAACACGTTCACATGATTGGCAAGTCACCACCACGCACAAGATCCGCACGCTCATCTCCTGAAATACTCTGTGCTGCTGTGAACTCTGCTCTTACCATTACGTGGTGACTTGCCAATCATGTGAAAGTGTTCTTGAGGACAGGAGTGGAGGAGAGGTAACAGACTGAGAGCTACGTAATGGTAAGAGCAGAGTTCACAACAGCACTGAATCTGCACGCTCATCTCCTGAAATACTCTGTGCTGCCTTAAACTCTGTGGACAGGTCAGGATCCTGTTTCTTTTAAATG
Source organism: Rhinoderma darwinii (assembly GCF_050947455.1). Classification (NCBI taxonomy): domain Eukaryota; kingdom Metazoa; phylum Chordata; class Amphibia; order Anura; family Rhinodermatidae; genus Rhinoderma; species Rhinoderma darwinii. The sequence goes on from NC_134694.1 coordinate 98,219,914, forward strand.
CTGCACTGTAGCGTAGCCTTATATAGTGGATCGAGCGGGTTCCCCAGCAGCATTTAAAAGAAACAGGATCCTGACCTGTCCACAGAGTTTAAGGCAGCACAGATTATTTCAGGAGATGAGCACGGGCAGCCGTTCGTTTTTCCGAGCCGTGCTCCCATCATGCACACGACCGTAAAAACACCCGTTATTGCGGGTCGTAATTACGACCCGCAATAACGGGCTCATAGACTTCTGTTACCCACGGGTACCTTTCCGTATTCTCACGGGAAGGTGCCCGTGCCGTTAAAAAAATAGAACATGTTCTATTTTTCTATTTTACGGGCCGTGCTGCTATAATTATAATGACAGCACGGTTCGCAAAAGCGGCCGGCTGCCCGTAGTTACGAGTCGTAATTACGAGCACGGCCCGTAAAATAAAAAAATAGAACATGTTCTATCTTTTTAACGGCACGGGCACCTTCCCGTGAGAAAACGGGAAGGTACCCGTGGCTAACAGAAGTCTATGGGCCCGCTATTTCGGGTCGTAATTACGACCCGTGATAACGGGTGTTTTTATGGTCGTGTGCATGAGGCCCCGTAATGACGGGTGGCTACATGTGTGCACCCGTCATTACGGCAGCGTTGCTAGGCGACGTCAGTAAGGGTATGTGCACACACACTAATTACGTCCGTAATTGACGGACGTATTTCGGCCGCAAGTACCGGACCGAACACCCTGCAGGGAGCCGGGCTCCTAGCATCATATTTATGTACGATGCTAGGAGTCCCTGCCTCTCCGTGGAACTACTGTCCCGTACTGAAAACATGATTACAGTACGGGACAGTTGTCCTGCAGAGAGGCAGGGACTCCTAGCATCGTACATAACTATGATGCTAGGAGCCCGGCTCCCTGCACTGTGTTCGGTCCGGTACTTGCGGCCGAAATACGTCCGTCATTTACGGACGTAATTAGTGTGTGTGCACATACCCTAAATAGTCACTGTCCAGGGTGTTGAAAGAGTTAACTGATCGGCAGTAACTGTTTCAGTACCCTGGACAGTGACTACCGATCACAGTACCTGTAAAAAAAAAAGACGTTCATACTTACCGAGAACTTTCTGCTTCCTCCAGTCCGGTCTCCTGGCCGTTGCCTTGGTGACGCGTCCCTCTCGACATCCGGCCCGACATTCCTTGATGACGATGCAGCCCATGTGAGCGCAGCAGCCAATCACAGGCTGCCGCGGCCTCTGCAGCCAATCACAGGCTGCAGAGGCCTCTGCAGCCAATCACAGGCTGCCGCGTCAGAAAAGGTCGGACTGGAGGAAGAAGAGGGACTCGTCAACAAGACAACGACCGGGTACGTATGAAATGCTTTTTATTTTATTTTTAATCAGCAGCCTCTTTTCTCTATCAGTGATTGATAGAGATAAGTGGCTGCCGATTTGTATAATGTTTTTGACCGGGTTCGGTCAAAACGGGTTCGGCCGAACCCGGTGAAGTTCGGATTCGCTGCGAACCGAACTTTACCGGAAGTTCGGACCGAAACCGGGTTCGGTTGTCCCGGTTCGCTCATCTCTAGTCAGAATGATTACACCGATACCAAATATGTATAGGTTTTTATTTTGTTTTACTACTGTTGCACAATAAAAATACTTCTAAACCAAAATAATTTTGTGTCGCCGCGTTCTTAGAGCCATAACTTCTGTATTTTTGTGTTGATGTAGCCGTAAATGGGCTTGTTTTTTGCAGGGCAATGTGTAGTTTTCATTGATACACTTTTGGGTTGTTGCAATCATGGCGATACCATGTATGTCTATTTTTTTTAAACTTTTCCAAAATAAAAACAATTTTTAGAGAAAAAATATTTTTTATTTTATTTTTTACTGTGCATTTTTTTAAAATAAACTTTATTTACCTTTATTTGAATTTTTATTTAATAGTCCCACTAGGGTACTATATGAAGAAATGTGATCACTGTTATAATGCTTTAGTATACTCAGTAAAACTGAAAGGCAATGCCTCTGACATGGCCTATCAGTCATTTAGCCATGGCAGGGCTGGGGGCCATTGGCTCTTGTGGCAACTCATCAGCGACAGAGATCTCAATGGGCGTATACAGCTCACAAGTTGCAATTGTCGTCCCCCCCCAGGGAGAGAGCATGGGTTTCCTACTAGTTTTCCGGTTTCCTTCCACACTCCATAAACAAACTGATGGGTTAATTTGCTTTTTTATCAAATTGGCCCAAATTTACAGTATATTCTCGAGGGAAATTATAGGGAAACTAGGTTGTGAGTCACATGTGATTGGTATCTGTACAATGCAACAGAATATGTTGGCACCTTATAGGCAACAGAAAAATTTATTATATCACAATAGTTTTAGAGTAACAATCAGTAGCAGTACTAGTAGTATTTGACATAGTTGTATCAGTAGTAATTTATTCATAAATATATGTATTTCTCAGATTGTCAGGCTAAAACAGCTAACAAAATGCACATATATTCTGGAATATTCTGGAATAAAACCTTGTTTGTATTCCTTTATGCAAATATAAGGCACTTATTCATTTGAATTTGGAAACTACTGTATATAACAAGAGAAACAACATTATATTACAGGCACTTGCTGTACTGTACTTGTACGATTCATAGGTTAGCAAATTTCACACCGAATGCGTCAAGAATTACTTTTTTTCAAATACAGAACATGTTGTCATGGCAACTGGAGTTTTAAAGCTTAAAGAAAGTGAATGATCCATTCTAATCAACAATATAATATAAGAGCATTAATGTAAAACACAGCTTCACTTTAAACATTGTATGTATCATAGATCAGAACAATTGTCTGTTCTGCAGAGATGTTAAAGACTGGTGTCAGATGTACTTTTTCTTAATTCTTTTTTTTTTCCAGCTTTCAAAAACATTGTTAGGGCTTGTTCACACAGAGTTTTTTGTAAACCGCGTTGGAATCAGTGCCAAAAAAACTGCCGATATCGCCCCCTCCCTCCCCCATTGATTTTAATGTTAGGCAGAGGGGTTTTTATTTTCCCGGGCAGCTTTTTGTCACTTGCGGGAAAAAGAAAGCGACATGTCCTATCTTGCCGTGGTTTCTGCCTCTGACCTCCGATTGAATCAATGCATTAGCTTCAATGGGCATGGGCGAAAAACGCAGCCAAAAGCACGGGGAAAAAAGCGCAGGCAGTTCAAAATCAGCCTCACAATTCCTGAAGGAATCTTTAGGCAGATTTTCTTTGCCTGCAAAAAACTCAGTGTGAAAAAGGCCCTAGAATGGAAGGTATCTACAGAACCTGGGAGCATCCTTTTTGTGACTAGTAAGATTGCAGATAGGCAAATAAGCAAAGCGATTCTTCACCGGTCAGACCCTAGGTCAGACATCACATTTATATTGCTGCCTTCTTCCGAAGCACATCTCTGAAACAGAGGTGATTCCATCCGAAGAGGAGATGGTTCCAATCGGACCTCAAAGCACAAAATATAAGCCCTCCTAACCTAGAATAAAGAGATAACAGTCTACACAATTAGATTAAATAGAAAATACACTAAGAGACAAGAGTCAGTAAAGAGATGGATACACATGTACAATCACTATTGAGTCATGATGACATCTGTAAAGGGTATAACGACACATTCAGGATGGTCTATATTAATTTAGCAGAGGCGTATAGGTTCTCCAGCACCCGGGGCAAAGATTCAGTTTGGCGCCCCCCCCCAAACTTTTTCCCGACACCTCTTTCCCCCTCGTCGTGTTTGTTTTCTCTACCAATCAATGACGTGTCATTTCTTTTTCACATTTCTTTTAATGTAACTCGAGCATAAAAACATTTGTACATTTTACAAGCAATATAGTTCTATACACAACACCAGAACCAAGCTCAATACATATATACAGCATTACAGCACCAGAACATAGCTCAGTACATAAATACAACACCAGCACAAATACAGCTCAATTTAGTGCAACCCCTGCCGTATAGGTATGTACGTCATAAAACTACAGCTCCCAGCATGGCCCAAACAATGGTAAGGATATGCTGGGAGATGCTGTTTCACCAAAAAACAAATCATATCTTAATCATACCACCCATCATCTCGCTGCAGATCATACAGTGACTACAGTGCTGATTAGAGGCAGAATAAATATTTACATTAAGTGACTCACCGGTGACGTCTCAGATTCTAGTTCTTTTTCTCCATCCGGTCCAGACCTCTATGATGACTTCTCCCGGTCACAGACCATTTCTGCAGTTTGTCGCTCAGATGTCTTCAGCTTCTCACTTTTCCAACATTTCTACACCTATAAATAAAAATAAAGTTCTCATTATACCACACACTACGCCCCTAAATATAATAGCGCCATACACTGCACCTCTAATTATAATAGCACCATACACTGTGTCACACACACACACACACACACACATACACACACACACACACACACACACACACACACACCGTGCCCCCTATAGCTAGTGCATGCCATAGAGCCCCCTGTAGATAGTGCCCCCATATAGCCCACCCCTGTATATAGTGTCCAACAAATAGCTCCCCCTATAGTGCTCCACAGATAGCCCACCCCTGTATATAGCCCCCTGTAGATATAGCCCACCCCTGTATATAGTGCTCCACATATAGTCCACCCCTGTATATAGTGCTCCACATATAGTCCACTCCTGTATATAGTGCTCAACAGATAGCCCACCCCTGTATATAGCCCCCCTGTAGGTATAGCTCACCCCTGTATATAGTGCTTCATAGATATCCCACCCCTGTATATAGCCCCCCTGTAGATATAGCCCACCCCTGTATATGGTGCTCCATAGATAGCCCACCCCAGTATATAGACCCCCTGTAGATAGAGCCCCCCGTAGATAAAGCCCCCTGTATATAAAGTTCCCCCATAGATAAAGACCCCCTGTAGAATAAGCCCCCCTGTAGATAAAGCCCCCTGTAGATAAAACCACCCCCGTAGATAAAGCCCCCCTGTAGATAAAGCCCCCTCTAGATAAAGCCCCCTGTAGATAAAGCCACCCCCATAGATAAAGCCCCCCTTGTAGATAAAGCCACCCCCGTAGATAAAGCCACACACTTTTTTATTACAATAAAATAACAAACTATTCAAACTCCCCTTAATCCAGTTCCTACGCCGGCCGGCAGCAATGGAGACCTGCTCTCTTTTGCGCAGGTCTCCTGGGGTTGAACGAAGTGTCTATGAAAGGCGCTGATTGGCTGGGCAGAATGACTTTCCCTGTCAGTCAGCGCCTTTCAACGACGGAAGCGCGATACCGCTTCACTCGTAGAAAAGCGCTGAATGGCCGGGCGCGGAATGTACCCGGCCATTCATTGCTTCTAATTGTACCTGTGTCCTATAGACGCAGGTACAATTATAGTGCAGCAGGGGGTGGCGCTGGCGCCCCGTCTAAGTTGCGCCCGGAGCACATGCCCCTCCTGCCCCCCTAGCTACGCCCCTGAATTTAGCACCTGGCTAGATCTACTGATGGAGCAACCCAATTTGACTAAACCCACCAATGAACCAAATGTATTTACAAAAAAGTGGAGACTTACCCAAGAAAGCCAGTGAAAAGTAACTCTTCATTAAGGCCATGCGGGTTTACTAAGTTAAGGAGATAATCCATTTTGACTCAATATGCAAAAGACTATTTTGCGGGTCCTCTCCTTGTATGCCAAGTGTGACCTTCTCTAGGCCAATAACCTTCAAACCATTTGGTTTTCCTTTATGGAATTTAAGAAAGTGAAGTTCCACTGAAGCAAGCGTCTTATCCATTTTTTTTATCCCGCTGTGCAAGCATGATAGTGGAAACAGGTTTTTTTTAGATTATTTTGTGCAGTTCTTGTGACGTTTGACCTACATGTACTGTACCTTTCTGCGAGGGCAGACAATTGCATAGATAACCATTTTGGTTTTACAGTTGATGTATGCTTTAAACTTAAATTCTTCATCACTCCTGGGATTCACAAAAAAACAGTCGTAGGTTGAAAAAATTGGCAAGAGATGCAATTGCCACAAGGGTGAGACCCAAAAAGCTGTGTACCTCTTCCCAACCTAGTGGAGGGTCTTGTAAAGTGGCTGCACATGAGCTTGTCCCTTAAAATTGAAGCGCGTTTGGCCGTAATCAGGGGGATGTACGGGATAATGCTCCTGACTCAAGGGTCTGATTGTAGAATCTGCCAATGACACCTAAATAGAAACCGCATTTTATTCCACTGGTTATTGAATGGCGTGATAAACTAAATATTATTATCTTGTGCTCGTGGTCTAGGTTTTAGCAGATCCTTCCTCTCACTGGTTTTAGCCTGTTGATAAGCATTTAACAGGACCTGTTGTGGATAGCCACATGTTTTAAAACGTTTTGTCAATTGTCGTGCTTGGACCTGGAAGTCTACATCCTGCGAGCAATTTCCTCTGATTCGTAGGAATTGGCAGACAGGAATACCACTTCTCAAGTGGTCTGGATGGAAGCTAGAAAAATGTAAAAGACTATTTGTATCTGTTGGTTTTTCATAATCCAAAGGTGTGGGTAAAAAAAAAAATGATTGTGGTGTCTGAAATGCAATATGTAATGTATGTTGAGTGAGTTCTGGTTTAGAGAAGTGATAAAATCAATACAACCGTCCCTTGTACCAGACCAGAGGAAGACAACATCGTCAATAAAACAATACCACTTTACCACATGCTCTTTGAAGTACTGTGATGGGTACACATGCTCCTGCTCCCACCAAACCAAAAACAAGTTGGCATGGGATGGGGTGCACTATGCCCCCATCGCAGTACCCGAAACCTGCTGATAGAACACTCAAAGATGAAATAATTGTTTTTTAAAACTAAATCCAATAAATCAATAATGAAGGAGTCATACATATGGTCATCTTTTCATTCTAGATCCAGTAGGTGACTGACAGCAGAAATTCCATGATGGTGTAAAATATTAGAATAAAGCGATTGGACGTCACATATCACCAATAGGGTATTTTACAGAAAATGGATTCCCTCAAGCTGTTGTATCAGATGAATTGAGTCCCTCAGGAACGACGGGAGCTTAGATATCATGGGCTGCAAGAAAAAAATCAATGTAAACACCGGTTCTTTCACATAAGCTTCCAATACCGGCCAATATAGGTCTCCCTGGCGAATTATTGGTATTCTTATGCACCTTTGGTAACAAGTATAAGGTAACTATAACAGGTTATTGAACCATAACATATTCTCTTTCCTGTTTGTTAATAATCCCATATCTCTGGGCCGAACCTAGAAGACACTCCAACTTGGCTTGAAAAACTGCTGTTGGTCCTATGGCAATTTCGAGTAATAATGAGTATCCCCTAGTTGCAGAGATGCTGCCCTTATATACATGTCCGGTTGCCAAAAAACCACACTGCACACTTTCAGCTTCCTTGATAAGGAGCTCTGGATGCCACTATTAGACAACAGTTTAATTCATACGACACCCATAGAATTTAATGGTATCCGTTTGTTGTATATGTCATGAAAGGATATTAAAAATCCCAGGAAATATATGCTAACTCGGTACCTGTGATGAATGCCATACAGTGGCATATCTCACCTATTGACTTCCATGTTAAAAAAACGTTTACCGCGCAGTATAAAAAAAATTGCGGGATCCCTCAGGATGGGAAATCGTAGTCTACTACGCTATTCCATCCTCCAAAAAAAAGGTAGACTGACATATACAAATGCAATGGAGACCAAAAGGACACTCTTTTGACCTCTGTCTGGCTAATGGAGCCCTATGGAAACATTTTCCAAATGTATATGCTAAACGTAGGGCCAAAGCGTGATGTGCACAGAGCCTGGGAATTACCCAAAAAGTAGCATTGGATTTGGGAGATTCGCTCTCGATTAAATATTTTTAGATCAAAAGAAGGATTACATTACGGGCGGCAAAAGGGAGAGGAGAGACATGCCCTAAGGAAATATTAAAATATGGTTCTAAAAGTCGTAAGGGAGAGTGGTTCTCCCAAACTTGATATAAAAAGGGCTACTATAAGTTTTTTGTTTTTTTAATATATACCATCTTCACATTTACATCCATAATTGTGTTCTTTCCAGCCTTGGTTCGTCATTCTATAATTTAAAAGAAAACAAGATGTCCTTGTTCAAGGAGATTCAGGTTACCAAGGCGACTATGCACTTATTTTTATTAATATGGAAAAAATAAATTCTCACCAACCAAAAATAGTGCTGCGAATCACGTATTGACTTTTTCAGGCTTTTTATTTAAAAGCTTATTCCAATTAATGTTTGATTTTGAAACACTCTTTTACATGGTCACTCATTTTTTGGAAAACCAATTTGAAGTGAAAATGCATTTTCTGGGTTGGAAACGGAAATTCTGCAAGCTATACAAGGTAGAGAATGTTGGTATAATATGTAGTTACACTATATTATAGGTTATTGACTATTTGAATACCATTACAAGATAGCAGAACATTCACATTGTGCTCTATTAGCAAAAGATTTTAATGTAGTTCCAAAAATGTACTAGAACTAAAATATATGCAATGTCACAAATAACAATTATTCTGGCCATTATGGAAAAAAAATCTTTCATATTTAGTTGCCTTAACTTTGCCTTAACTTTGCAACATTTTCACACGGTAGTACTTTGGTCAGTATTTTGCTTCAGTTTTTGAAACCAAAACCAGGAGAGGGTCCATAACACTCAAGAGGTGCACATTTTTCCATTACACTTCTCTGTATAGGTGGCACTCCTGGTTTTTGGTTTCCGAATAGTGATGCAAAATACTGACCTCAATACTGCCGTGTGAAAGTGTATAAACCAGGAGTGGAACCTATACAGAAAAAGTATAATAGAAATATTTGCACTTCTTCTGTATTTTGGACCCGCCCCTGGTTTTGTCTTATTAATACTGAAGCAAAATACTGCAGTGTGAAAGCAACCTTAATATTTGTGTCATGTACTAAAATATCTGGGAACTATCTCTGGCCTATCAATGATAAAGGCCATACTTACTGATACAAGGGAAGGTTAAAATACCTGTTCCCAACGCTGAAAAGCCACAATATTTTATAAGGGAGATCGCACAGGTGCAAAATACTGATGATTATCCACTCACACACCTATCATCCATGAGGAGGATGACTATTATAGTATTGAGTATTATAATTAATACAGCAGCTTCTATAAGGTGTCAGTCACACGGTCTTGTGTAGTGCATCATGCTGGCTTACAGCCTTTTAGTTACATCTAAACTATTAGGGCTCATGCACACATTAGTTATTTTCTTCAGTGTACTATCCATTTTTTTTAACATACAGCACACCAATTCATTCATTTCTATAGGGCCATGCACACATCCATGCACAGATCCACGTGCCCGACCCACAATACTCAGAGCAGGTCCTATTCCTCTCAGTTTTTGCGGATCAGTTTCAATGTCCTTGTTTTGCGGCTAAATAAAAGGTCACGGATGCGTGCATGAGGCCTAAGACCAGAAATCCTCCGTGAATATCCAGAACAGAGTAAGTGTGTTGCAGATTTAAAGAGAACCTTTCACCAGTCCATACATGTACAGCTGAGTGCCTCCTCGGTTATTTAGATATCGGTCCTGTTATATTTGGCGCCCGATGTGTAAATAACCCCCTGAACTGTCAATGGGGCATTTCTTTTATTGTAAATAGCAGAGGGGCATGATACTTAGCGCTCTGAAACTGTCCAATCAGCTAAGCCAGTGTAATCTCGCGAGGGAGATCACACAGCACAAGGCGCTCTGACACCGTCCGTAGCAGATTGGACAGTGTCAGAGCACTGCAATTTACAATAAAAGAAGTGCTCTATTGACAATCCAGGGGGTTATTTACATAGCGGGCGCCAAACATAACGGAGGAGGATAGAAACATAGTTTAAAGTGACACAAGGTTTGTGGAGCGCTGCCTATTACATGGTGAACTCAGGTTCTCTTTAAGCATGCTCTGATTTCCGTACAGACAATGTTTAGCAGCATGTGGATGGGATTTGTTCAAATCTCATCCACATGGCTGAGACTTTAATCCGCTGCAAATTTTCCACATGGAAGATCTGCAGCATTTCAGTCCCATGTGAATCCAGCCTTAGTGTACTACACACAGTACAGGCACCCCATTCTCCCCCGACATCAAATAGCAAGACGGCATCCTGCAAAAATTACAAACATGAGGTATTAGTTGATATATTAGCCAAAATATGCACACTCGCAATCCGCGCCGAGGGTTGCTATACTAAAATCAAAATCAAATCATTGAAAACTGTATCAAATTTGCTACATATCACTGTAAAAGGCCATACTTAGTGATACGAGGGCAGGTTAAAAAAAAAATAATTTTTAAACAATAGACTCATCCACCTGTAGGACCTCCCTCATATAACATTGTGGCTTGTCTGCATCCTGCTGGGAACTGTTCACCTGCCCTTGTAAGGGTAAATTCACACGTAGTGAAAATATTGTGGATTATCTATAATGTGTTTCATTGCGGAAAATCTGCAGCATAATACAGCAGCATTAGAGTGGATGAGATTTGAATAAATCTCATCCGCAAACTGCGTAAAAAACCCACCGGAAAAATCTGCAGCATGTCAATGTATGCTGCGGAATCACTGGTTTTCTGTTGCGGATTTTCCCCATTGAATTCAATGGGGAGGTAAAACCCACAACAAACTGCAAAAGTTGCCGTTTTGAGGCGGAAAAGCTGCGATTGGGCCGCAAAAATTGCAATTCAGAAAAAAAAAAGTTATAGAGGCTGCAGCAGTCATATGGGATGAAACATCATCGCAGGAGGTCGGGCTGCATGACTACGGGTAAGTATACGTTTTGTTTTGTTTTTTAACCTGTTTTCCGCAGCGGACATTCCTCTTGAAAAACTGCACCACAGTTTGGTGCATTTTTTCAGCCAGGATTCCCTGCATGGTTCTTAGTGGGTATACACTGTGAAATATTGTCAAGATTTATTTTTTTTTATGAATATTTATGAGGTAATTGATTAGAAATGATAGTCCAAGTTTACAGGTCAATCATGATGACAAACACCATTTAGGATCTTTATTTTAATAATTTGGCATTAAGTTGCCTTGATTTCTACCAAATGTAATACAATAATATTAGGAAATAATACAATTCCACATAAGCTCTAAGCTGTATGTAGCTTTAATACAGCAGCATTAGAAGTCTAAGGGGTCTTTTTTATACCTCCATATCCCTCATTTTTCATACGGAGGAATGCACAAGTTTTTTCTGTCTGAGTCATACGAAATCCGATAGAAAACACATTGTGGCATGTTCCATCAGATGCTGTATATGGAGACATTCTCCCCTAGAAGCATTGAGTCTAAAGCAGAATACCTCCATAATACGATTGGTCCTGAAAAATTGCGAACAGGCTTTTTTGATCTTTTCTGTAGATCAACATGGGATAATAGGGCACATTGGAGTCAACCTTGAGGGTATCTAACAATGTAGGAAATAACGCCGCTTCTCAGTTTTCATGCTGTCATGGCCAGCAGAAGAGAACAGTAGGGAATCTCAAGAACATTCCAATTCAGGTAAGTCAAACTTTGGAGATATAGCATATATATGAGAAAGAAACGAGTCATGAGCTATATGTATAAAGTACAAAATACAATTTTATTAGATATAATTGACATAAATAATTATAATAAAAAGCATGGCGAGGTTTCTAAAAAGAAGAAATATGCCTGTGGGTCACATTTGGAGAGTATATACGGCCATGGGTATATTGGTATAATAAACAATGAATGACACGAGGACATGCAGGTATATATTGCTCAAATGCACCGTTAACAATTTAACCAGCACTGCTGATATTAAAGGGAAAACGGACAACATAAAGTCTATGTCAAAGGTAAGTGTGCCGTATGAGGAAATCCCTATTACTGGAACAAAGTGCCATTCAATCTAAAAAGTCCAAGGACTTATAGTAATAGCTGCACTCACTGTGCAAAATATACACCATATGTATAGCTACTACTCCGGAATCACCGAATAGAGCTAGGAAGTATACACTCACCCATAGTTGAAAGAAAGTAAGATCGTGATCCACAGACAGTGAAAGGCCACCCCAACGCGCGTTTCGCTGTATCAGCTTCCTCAGGGGGTCTGAACTAAACTATATCCTGTCCACCCTTTTATACTGTCCCACGGCCCGAATCGCAGAAGAAAGAAGAAAAGTTCCGGGTGTCAGTCCACATCAGAGGTCCACGGCGCATGCGCGGGATTGTTGCAAGGACCACGAGAACTCGGTCACCAGTCATCACGCCCCAAATGCGCGTGCGCGCCTCCAAAGACGCGTCTCCATGGAGATCGCGCAGGCGCAGAGGGGCGTATAGAGGAGAGGGGACCGAGTCGCGCGTCCAGCATCCCTGCTCATGCGCAACCCCAAAGATGTGGTCAGTGTATGAGTAGGCAGATCTATCTTTAGATGGATGGCACCCGTCCCCAGAAAAGACCCCCGAGATGAGCCTGAAGCGGAACAATCAAGGGATTGACTATAGACATCAAGGCAAACATTGGATAATATACATATACTTTAAAAAGAAGAGAGTACTAACAGAGACTCAATATGTGTATGCTGTTGCATACAAAAAGAACAAATAATGAATTAAATGGTGAAAAATATATATAATAAATATTTATAATATAATATTACAAAATAAGACCGAGACTAATGCTCGGATATAAAAATGTCAAAAGTGGGTAAAGAAAGAAGGGGGGGGGGGGGGGGGGAGGGAAAAGAAAGGAAAAATGGAAAGAAGGAAGGAAAAAGTAAAGAGAGGGGGGGGGGGAAAGGGAAATGAAAGGTGATGAAGCAAAGATGCACAGAAAAGAGATGAAATCAATCCATAGAAATCTGTTAATAAATTGTGCTGATAAAATATATATAAAACAGTACACAAATTATACTGGTAAGTGCAGTGAGAAAGTGCTAAACCGTGTACAGTATATGATCACAAAGATAAAATATATACACCAAAATTTACCAAGGGTCTCAGAAAGGGGGGAATTTCAAAAAATAGATAACATCCCAGCCATCCTACTTTACAATATAGTAAAAATATAATGTTGGGACATATTATTCATTTCATATTCAAGTAACTGTTGTTCATCAGTTGAGTAGTCATGCTTCAAATTGTTCCAGTATGGATCGTGGTCATCAAAACACGAGAAGGTCCTCATGAAAGGACTACGACCGGATCTAAATCTAGAGGTGGGAACAGAAGGTTAGTAACATTTTCCAGGTGGATCAGGTATATATTAACGCATAAAATCGCCTAAAAACGCAAAAGGTAACAGTGAATGGGTATATTCTATAAAAAGGGAGAAAAGCTCAAATATTCATTTAGACCAGATGGGGTCATAGTACCGAGGGTAATAATCCATCTGCACTCTTTTTGTGCAAGGATTTTAATCGCATTACCCCCTCTGACACCACAATGAACCGTGTCTATACCTCGCACCAGAAACGTTTTAGGATCGCATCTATGATGTAGTTTAAAATGTTTAGGTATCGTCTTTAGTAATGACACGTCACTGATTTGTTCTGCAGCCTGGATATCCCTCACATGCTCACGAACACGAATCCTGAGTTGTCTGGAAGTAAGGCCAATGTATACTTTAGAACAGCCACATGTTGCGTAGTACACAACATGGGTCGTGCTGCATGATATGTAATGCAGGATATTGAATTGGCGTCCGTTATTAACAGAAGTAAAGGAATTTGTCCTTATTATGTTGGCGCATGCCACACACTTGCCGCAGGGGTAGCAGCCTTGAATCGGGCCTCTTGAGGAAAAGGGGTTAAGTTGTAAGGGTACATAATGACTTTTAACAAGTATGTCTCTCAGGTTTCTATTTCTTCTGGCCGTCATCTGGGGATTACTTTGTAGAGCCCTAGAGATAACAGGTTCTGTATGCAAAATCGGCCAATGTTTTTCTAAAATTGATCTCATTGTTTGCCACTGGTTGTTAAAAGTGGAGATAAATCTAATTTTGTTATCCGTCTGATCTTTCTTTTTTATACCGATCGGATGTAAGAGAATCTTCCGTTCTGTTTTTTTGGCTCGATTGTACCCCTGTTTAATACTCCTATGACTGTATCCCCTGGCTTGGAATCTTTCTTTCAGATCTTGTGCTTGTTTTTCGAATTTTTCCTCAGAGGAGCAGATCCGCCTCATTCTCAGGAACTGACCAACTGGGACAGCCATTGTAGTGGAATGTGGGTGCGCTGAAGTGGCATGTAGGAAGGAGTTGACTGATGTCTCCTTCCTATACACATCTGTCTGTAGAAGTCCCCCTCTAGCTGTCTCAATAGTCACATCTAAGAAATCTATCTTGTGTTTATCAGAAATATATGTTAATTTGATGTTCAACATATTCTCATTCAACCCTTGCATAAAGTCAGTCAAGGCTTTTTCAGAACCTTGCCAAATGAGGAAAACATCATCTATGTACCGTAGCCAGCACTGCACATGGTCAGCGGCATGGGCGCCGCCACCCTGCAGAACCTGTCTCTCCCAGAAGCCGAGGAACAGGTTCGCATATGACGGAGCGCACGCCGCGCCCATCGCAGTGCCTTGCCTCTGCACATAGAAGGTATCTTTAAACACAAATAAATTATGAGTAAGAATATACTCTAATAATTCAATGATCAGATTTTGTGTCTGGCTGTCCCAGTTGCTCATCCCCAAGAAGAAGCGGGCCGCATTCACCCCATCGTGATGTCTGATATTGGTGTATAGCGACTCAACGTCAGCCGTTACTAGCAACATGTCCTGTTCCAGAGCAATCCCATCGATTCTCGTGAGCATATCAGTCGTATCTTTTATATACGAAGGTAATATTTCAACCAAGGGCTTTAAATAAAAATCAATGAATTTGCAAGTTGGGTCACATAGGCCCCCGATCCCTGAGATGATAGGCCTCCCCGGTGGTTCCAATGGATTTTTGTGCACCTTTGGTAACAGGTAAAGGGTAGGGATTTTGGGGTACTGGACCATAAGACCATCAGCTACTTTTTTTGGGATAATCCCCTTTTCCAAGGCTCTATCCAGAATTTTTCTCAGTACACCAGAGAAAGTGTCAATAGGATTATAAGCAAGTTTCTCGTATGTCTGTCGATCTTTTAATTGGCGGAAAGCCTCTCTTTCATATAGGTTCATCGGCCAAATAACAATGTTCCCCCCCTTGTCTGCTGGTTTATATACCACGTCCTTGTAGGACTGTAGTTCTTTTAATGCCGACCTTTGATTTGCTGTAAGGTTATCATATCGTTTGTTGATAGATATTTGTTGGAAATCTTCCATCACTAATTTAGTGAAGATTTCCACTTGCGGACAAAGAGACATGGGGGGGAACCTTGTTGACCTAGGGAGTATGGATGTTGGGAACCCACCTTGTTGCGGAGAGGTTTGCTCTTGTAGTAATTCCTCAAGGGCCGATAAGGCTTCCTTCTCCAGAGTGGTGTTCAAACCCAAGTCCATATCTCCCCTACTGTGTAGTTTTCTCAGAACCAACTTTCGTGAAAATAAATGAAGGTCTTTCAAAGCTGTAAAATAATCAAATGAGTTGCTTGGTGAAAAAGATAATCCTTTGTTCAAAATATCGCATTGTGTGTCAGAGAGGGTATATTTAGATAGATTTATTACCTCCAAATTTTTGGGCTTTTTTCCCCGTTCATAAGGAGATGGGGTCTTGCGTTTAGCAGCCTGTCTCTCTCTGTTCCTTCTCGGAAATATGGGATCTGGCCTATTCAGTGCTGACTCTCCAGTCCATCTATTTCCTGTTTGTTCATCCGAGGTCTGAGAGGACATGGACCCCGATCTAGAGCGGGGCCCAACCCGTGGGTTCCCTCGTCGCCATTTGTATACCCTCCCCTGTTGGAAATCGGTAATATCTCTCTGGAACTTTTTAGTTTTAATCGAACAAATCTCTTGTTCCCATTTTTGGAAGTCTTTCTCTAGATCAGTGTTAAGTTGATCCAGTGCTTCACTAGAGAGATCTTTTTTGAGGGAGATCTGTAAATCTTCGATTTCTTTTTCAATCCCCACCAGGGTAGTTGTATTTGATTGGATCAGAAGATCCATAAACCCACGTGAACATGTGGTGGCCAGTGATTCCCATTTATCCTTAAAGACTCCCTCATCTGTGGGAAAAGATGGGAACACTTGGATTCTAAGACCTCTTGGAACAAGGCCCTTACTTAAATATCTATCAAGAAAGGCCTTATTCCACCAAATCCTGGTCCTATGTCTGAGCAGTTCTTTCAGTTTGTTAGTTTGTTCCCTCAAATCCCTGCCACTGTTATCTAAGAGCGTGTTAAAATCTTCTTTAAAAACCTCATTTAGTTGCGAGATCCAAGACTGGTCTCGCAAACGGAAATCCATGTTAGGCCTGGAGCCAGAGGCTGTGAAAAACACAGAAAATACGATTATAAACAGATGTCTCACAGGGACAGGTAGCTGGTTGGGTACAAACCACATTGGTATGCAGTACCCCCACAATGTCATGAAATAGCAAACTCACTGATAGCATAGCATATATATGAGAAAGAAACGAGTCATGAGCTATATGTATAAAGTACAAAATACAATTTTATTAGATATAATTGACATAAATAATTATAATAAAAAGCATGGCGAGGTTTCTAAAAAGAAGAAATATGCCTGTGGGTCACATTTGGAGAGTATATACGGCCATGGGTATATTGGTATAATAAACAATGAATGACACGAGGACATGCAGGTATATATTGCTCAAATGCACCGTTAACAATTTAACCAGCACTGCTGATATTAAAGGGAAAACGGACAACATAAAGTCTATGTCAAAGGTAAGTGTGCCGTATGAGGAAATCCCTATTACTGGAACAAAGTGCCATTCAATCTAAAAAGTCCAAGGACTTATAGTAATAGCTGCACTCACTGTGCAAAATATACACCATATGTATAGCTACTACTCCGGAATCACCGAATAGAGCTTCCTAGCTCTATTCGGTGATTCCGGAGTAGTAGCTATACATATGGTGTATATTTTGCACAGTGAGTGCAGCTATTACTATAAGTCCTTGGACTTTTTAGATTGAATGGCACTTTGTTCCAGTAATAGGGATTTCCTCATACGGCACACTTACCTTTGACATAGACTTTATGTTGTCCGTTTTCCCTTTAATATCAGCAGTGCTGGTTAAATTGTTAACGGTGCATTTGAGCAATATATACCTGCATGTCCTCGTGTCATTCATTGTTTATTATACCAATATACCCATGGCCGTATATACTCTCCAAATGTGACCCACAGGCATATTTCTTCTTTTTAGAAACCTCGCCATGCTTTTTATTATAATTATTTATGTCAATTATATCTAATAAAATTGTATTTTGTACTTTATACATATAGCTCATGACTCGTTTCTTTCTCATATATATGCTATGCTATCAGTGAGTTTGCTATTTCATGACATTGTGGGGGTACTGCATACCAATGTGGTTTGTACCCAACCAGCTACCTGTCCCTGTGAGACATCTGTTTATAATCGTATTTTCTGTGTTTTTCACAGCCTCTGGCTCCAGGCCTAACATGGATTTCCGTTTGCGAGACCAGTCTTGGATCTCGCAACTAAATGAGGTTTTTAAAGAAGATTTTAACACGCTCTTAGATAACAGTGGCAGGGATTTGAGGGAACAAACTAACAAACTGAAAGAACTGCTCAGACATAGGACCAGGATTTGGTGGAATAAGGCCTTTCTTGATAGATATTTAAGTAAGGGCCTTGTTCCAAGAGGTCTTAGAATCCAAGTGTTCCCATCTTTTCCCACAGATGAGGGAGTCTTTAAGGATAAATGGGAATCACTGGCCACCACATGTTCACGTGGGTTTATGGATCTTCTGATCCAATCAAATACAACTACCCTGGTGGGGATTGAAAAAGAAATCGAAGATTTACAGATCTCCCTCAAAAAAGATCTCTCTAGTGAAGCACTGGATCAACTTAACACTGATCTAGAGAAAGACTTCCAAAAATGGGAACAAGAGATTTGTTCGATTAAAACTAAAAAGTTCCAGAGAGATATTACCGATTTCCAACAGGGGAGGGTATACAAATGGCGACGAGGGAACCCACGGGTTGGGCCCCGCTCTAGATCGGGGTCCATGTCCTCTCAGACCTCGGATGAACAAACAGGAAATAGATGGACTGGAGAGTCAGCACTGAATAGGCCAGATCCCATATTTCCGAGAAGGAACAGAGAGAGACAGGCTGCTAAACGCAAGACCCCATCTCCTTATGAACGGGGAAAAAAGCCCAAAAATTTGGAGGTAATAAATCTATCTAAATATACCCTCTCTGACACACAATGCGATATTTTGAACAAAGGATTATCTTTTTCACCAAGCAACTCATTTGATTATTTTACAGCTTTGAAAGACCTTCATTTATTTTCACGAAAGTTGGTTCTGAGAAAACTACACAGTAGGGGAGATATGGACTTGGGTTTGAACACCACTCTGGAGAAGGAAGCCTTATCGGCCCTTGAGGAATTACTACAAGAGCAAACCTCTCCGCAACAAGGTGGGTTCCCAACATCCATACTCCCTAGGTCAACAAGGTTCCCCCCCATGTCTCTTTGTCTGCAAGTGGAAATCTTCACTAAATTAGTGATGGAAGATTTCCAACAAATATCTATCAACAAACGATATGATAACCTTACAGCAAATCAAAGGTCGGCATTAAAAGAACTACAGTCCTACAAGGACGTGGTATATAAACCAGCAGACAAGGGGGGGAACATTGTTATTTGGCCGATGAACCTATATGAAAGAGAGGCTTTCCGCCAATTAAAAGATCGACAGACATACGAGAAACTTGCTTATAATCCTATTGACACTTTCTCTGGTGTACTGAGAAAAATTCTGGATAGAGCCTTGGAAAAGGGGATTATCCCAAAAAAAGTAGCTGATGGTCTTATGGTCCAGTACCCCAAAATCCCTACCCTTTACCTGTTACCAAAGGTGCACAAAAATCCATTGGAACCACCGGGGAGGCCTATCATCTCAGGGATCGGGGGCCTATGTGACCCAACTTGCAAATTCATTGATTTTTATTTAAAGCCCTTGGTTGAAATATTACCTTCGTATATAAAAGATACGACTGATATGCTCACGAGAATCGATGGGATTGCTCTGGAACAGGACATGTTGCTAGTAACGGCTGACGTTGAGTCGCTATACACCAATATCAGACATCACGATGGGGTGAATGCGGCCCGCTTCTTCTTGGGGATGAGCAACTGGGACAGCCAGACACAAAATCTGATCATTGAATTATTAGAGTATATTCTTACTCATAATTTATTTGTGTTTAAAGATACCTTCTATGTGCAGAGGCAAGGCACTGCGATGGGCGCGGCGTGCGCTCCGTCATATGCGAACCTGTTCCTCGGCTTCTGGGAGAGACAGGTTCTGCAGGGTGGCGGCGCCCATGCCGCTGACCATGTGCAGTGCTGGCTACGGTACATAGATGATGTTTTCCTCATTTGGCAAGGTTCTGAAAAAGCCTTGACTGACTTTATGCAAGGGTTGAATGAGAATATGTTGAACATCAAATTAACATATATTTCTGATAAACACAAGATAGATTTCTTAGATGTGACTATTGAGACAGCTAGAGGGGGACTTCTACAGACAGATGTGTATAGGAAGGAGACATCAGTCAACTCCTTCCTACATGCCACTTCAGCGCACCCACATTCCACTACAATGGCTGTCCCAGTTGGTCAGTTCCTGAGAATGAGGCGGATCTGCTCCTCTGAGGAAAAATTCGAAAAACAAGCACAAGATCTGAAAGAAAGATTCCAAGCCAGGGGATACAGTCATAGGAGTATTAAACAGGGGTACAATCGAGCCAAAAAAACAGAACGGAAGATTCTCTTACATCCGATCGGTATAAAAAAGAAAGATCAGACGGATAACAAAATTAGATTTATCTCCACTTTTAACAACCAGTGGCAAACAATGAGATCAATTTTAGAAAAACATTGGCCGATTTTGCATACAGAACCTGTTATCTCTAGGGCTCTACAAAGTAATCCCCAGATGACGGCCAGAAGAAATAGAAACCTGAGAGACATACTTGTTAAAAGTCATTATGTACCCTTACAACTTAACCCCTTTTCCTCAAGAGGCCCGATTCAAGGCTGCTACCCCTGCGGCAAGTGTGTGGCATGCGCCAACATAATAAGGACAAATTCCTTTACTTCTGTTAATAACGGACGCCAATTCAATATCCTGCATTACATATCATGCAGCACGACCCATGTTGTGTACTACGCAACATGTGGCTGTTCTAAAGTATACATTGGCCTTACTTCCAGACAACTCAGGATTCGTGTTCGTGAGCATGTGAGGGATATCCAGGCTGCAGAACAAATCAGTGACGTGTCATTACTAAAGACGATACCTAAACATTTTAAACTACATCATAGATGCGATCCTAAAACGTTTCTGGTGCGAGGTATAGACACGGTTCATTGTGGTGTCAGAGGGGGTAATGCGATTAAAATCCTTGCACAAAAAGAGTGCAGATGGATTATTACCCTCGGTACTATGACCCCATCTGGTCTAAATGAATATTTGAGCTTTTCTCCCTTTTTATAGAATATACCCATTCACTGTTACCTTTTGCGTTTTTAGGCGATTTTATGCGTTAATATATACCTGATCCACCTGGAAAATGTTACTAACCTTCTGTTCCCACCTCTAGATTTAGATCCGGTCGTAGTCCTTTCATGAGGACCTTCTCGTGTTTTGATGACCACGATCCATACTGGAACAATTTGAAGCATGACTACTCAACTGATGAACAACAGTTACTTGAATATGAAATGAATAATATGTCCCAACATTATATTTTTACTATATTGTAAAGTAGGATGGCTGGGATGTTATCTATTTTTTGAAATTCCCCCCTTTCTGAGACCCTTGGTAAATTTTGGTGTATATATTTTATCTTTGTGATCATATACTGTACACGGTTTAGCACTTTCTCACTGCACTTACCAGTATAATTTGTGTACTGTTTTATATATATTTTATCAGCACAATTTATTAACAGATTTCTATGGATTGATTTCATCTCTTTTCTGTGCATCTTTGCTTCATCACCTTTCATTTCCCTTTCCCCCCCCCCCTCTCTTTACTTTTTCCTTCCTTCTTTCCATTTTTCCTTTCTTTTCCCTCCCCCCCCCCCCCCCCCCCCTTCTTTCTTTACCCACTTTTGACATTTTTATATCCGAGCATTAGTCTCGGTCTTATTTTGTAATATTATATTATAAATATTTATTATATATATTTTTCACCATTTAATTCATTATTTGTTCTTTTTGTATGCAACAGCATACACATATTGAGTCTCTGTTAGTACTCTCTTCTTTTTAAAGTATATGTATATTATCCAATGTTTGCCTTGATGTCTATAGTCAATCCCTTGATTGTTCCGCTTCAGGCTCATCTCGGGGGTCTTTTCTGGGGACGGGTGCCATCCATCTAAAGATAGATCTGCCTACTCATACACTGACCACATCTTTGGGGTTGCGCATGAGCAGGGATGCTGGACGCGCGACTCGGTCCCCTCTCCTCTATACGCCCCTCTGCGCCTGCGCGATCTCCATGGAGACGCGTCTTTGGAGGCGCGCACGCGCATTTGGGGCGTGATGACTGGTGACCGAGTTCTCGTGGTCCTTGCAACAATCCCGCGCATGCGCCGTGGACCTCTGATGTGGACTGACACCCGGAACTTTTCTTCTTTCTTCTGCGATTCGGGCCGTGGGACAGTATAAAAGGGTGGACAGGATATAGTTTAGTTCAGACCCCCTGAGGAAGCTGATACAGCGAAACGCGCGTTGGGGTGGCCTTTCACTGTCTGTGGATCACGATCTTACTTTCTTTCAACTATGGGTGAGTGTATACTTCCTAGCTCTATTCGGTGATTCCGGAGTAGTAGCTATACATATGGTGTATATTTTGCACAGTGAGTGCAGCTATTACTATAAGTCCTTGGACTTTTTAGATTGAATGGCACTTTGTTCCAGTAATAGGGATTTCCTCATACGGCACACTTACCTTTGACATAGACTTTATGTTGTCCGTTTTCCCTTTAATATCAGCAGTGCTGGTTAAATTGTTAACGGTGCATTTGAGCAATATATACCTGCATGTCCTCGTGTCATTCATTGTTTATTATACCAATATACCCATGGCCGTATATACTCTCCAAATGTGACCCACAGGCATATTTCTTCTTTTTAGAAACCTCGCCATGCTTTTTATTATAATTATTTATGTCAATTATATCTAATAAAATTGTATTTTGTACTTTATACATATAGCTCATGACTCGTTTCTTTCTCATATATATGCTATGCTATCAGTGAGTTTGCTATTTCATGACATTGTGGGGGTACTGCATACCAATGTGGTTTGTACCCAACCAGCTACCTGTCCCTGTGAGACATCTGTTTATAAACTTTGGAGATATGTATAGTTATTTTTAAAGATGAATTCGCATGGAGTTACAATTCAAGTCTATGTTCACACTGCAACCGGGCTTTAAATTCGGCGCATAAGTCAGGAAAAGCTCCTGCCGCATACCATACAGTGTCATACCTCTCAACATACAACAAAAGGAACTCTTTTGGCATACCCCGGGTTAGTTGGGCCAAGTTATCAAGATCCACTTTTCCTTTGAATGCTATATTACAGTATAATTACTACCTCATGACTAATAAAGGAAAGATGTCACAACAATGTGCTGTTCTATCTGTGTTGAATGCTGAATCAATTGTGTGTATGTAAAGCGCAATCGCGAGGCAGCAACAAATCAAAGAGTTAAAGCCAATGTGAACTATGTCCTACTGAGTCCTGTAACATGGTGCATAGAGATAAGAAAATTACTTTAACTGTCACTTGCCAATTATCTGCAGTCACAGTATTAATATATTATGGCACCTACTGACAATGCCAGTGCATTGTTTAGAGAGACAATAGGTGTCATTTGGCACTAAGATAACCGCTCAAACTCTACAAATGTAAAATTATTGGCAAAATGCAGTATGAATTATATCAATATGGCATACATACTGTACCTGTAGTCAACATACAAGAAAAATGGAGCTTTCCCGAAATATTACTTATAATATACTACACTTTGGTTTTCAAGGTTGTCAAGTCTTTAATTTATGTTTTGGCATTTATATAATATGTTATGCCATTTCAGAGACACAAGATCTATTATTAGAAATTAAAAAGGTTTTTGTTGTAAGGCCTATAATATAACCGTAAAAATATCTTTCATATTTTTTTAAATTGGGCAGTCCAGGGCTTTGGGCACAGAAACAAATTATCTTTTGTGGAATTCATGAATTCTAAAGACTCATTTTGTTATAATGCTAATAATCAATTGGTCGGAAATCTTACAGCTCAGGACAGAATAGGTTGTTGAAAGGTCACAGTTATTCTTTATTCAAAGTTCTAAGATTCCTGCTGTTTTATGCATTTTACAGAACACATTACAGTAAACTGATTAATCCGATGATTTTATATAGTGTCTAACATCCTTTTAGTTCATTTAATGCATGCTTGCTCTAAATGATGGGAAAATAAATGTTAAACTTGAAAAGAATGGCTATGTGTCCCGAATTCATTACCTAATTTGTTCTGGATATTAAGATATTACATTTTTTTACAACCATTATGAGACATGTAATACATTGTACACACCAGAATACAACAAATATAATACTCAGAATAAATAAAATACTACTGTGATAAGACCATGGTGAAAGATTTGGGGAGGCCCCCACACTCATTGGATCATCTGGTCTGACTTTTATTTTATGCTTATGACCAGCTTTAGTTTGCAGTTTTAACTAAGTACTGTCAATGGTTCCAGGCCAATTTACATGACCTTTTTTGTTGGCGCAAATTCCGTGCATTTTTAACAAAGCATCTGTTGTAGTGATTGAGTCCTATGTTCTGAGCTGATTAATCTCAACTAGAAAATGTAAAGGGGTTTTCCTGTCTATAGAGCTTCAGCTCAGATTGTGGTTTCGCCTGAGTTAAGATAATCTTTAGAGGAGGGTGACTTGCTGGTTGGAGCCTTCGTGACACTAGTAAACAGACGAAAAATTAATTTATGTTTACCCTCTGGTGTCAAAGGCATTACCGTGAACCAACTGAAATCAATGGCATTCATGGTTTCCAGTGAACACCTACGGTTCTGCAATGCCCACAACGGTAACGGACGTGACTTTCAAATTTAGCTCATAAAAACTCATAAAAGTCTTCCTTCAATTATCTAAAAAAAAAACTAATATCATATAATAAATGGTTAGTCTTAAGCAAGAAAGCTCTGTTTAGTGGTTTCATGACTTAGGAAATCAGCACTGTGACTTCCTTGGAAATTTTGTGGTGGGCTTGTGCTTATTCAAAGTAGGCAAACTTAGCATATATAGCTTCAGTTTAAAGGCCTTATTATGCTGACATGATGAAAGTGTATAGGGATGAGTGATCATAGTAACGAGCGCTTGTCCCTATACCTATCCAATCATTGCTCCTTGTGAAAGGATCAAACGAGTGCCGATCAACGAGCTGTCTCGTTGATCGGCACTCGTTTACACGGCTCATGTGTTATTTTGATGGAAAGTGAAGCAGACTGAGTGTCTACAAAAAACAGATTACTAATTCCCTTAAAAAAATGTTGGATTTATTATATCTGTTTTCCTTACAAAGCAAAGTTAAAATACAGCTAAGCCTGATGAAGATAAATACCACGTAAGATCTAGTTTCGACTTCGATCTATTAGATTCTAGTGGTGCGAAATTCATTCCTTCAATATTCATGTTAAAATATACAAGTGATATCTTTCATAAATATTAAGTAAGCTTCCAAAACGACCTAAAATCCCAGCATCTTCATCTCATTATTCCAGCTAAGAATGTATGTCACTTCTAATACCTGCAGACCATTGGTGACTATAAGTATTAGGATCCTTCAACATGGCCAGTAACAAGCACTGATCGACGATAATAAGACCATGTTCAGACATAGCAGAATTTTTCCGCTGCAAATGTTGGTGCAGATTCGGGGCAATTACGCAATGAATCTGCACCAACATTTGCACATTTGACAGGTAATTCAGAAGTTGCGGATATCACAGCGGACTTGCCACAGATTTCAGTTTTTGCATTGCAAAGGCTGAAATCCGCAGTGAAATTCTGCTTCTTCTCCGCAACGTAATGAGCATGCTGTGGAGAGAAAATTCTGCACCGCAGCCTAATTTCTGCACAGTTATTTTCCGCAACGTCTGAACTAAGTTTCCTAAAAATGTGTAGAAACAAATGTAAAAAACGGCTGTTGCAGAATTCCACTGCGGACTGTCCACAGCGGAATTCAACAGCAATTCCGCCACGTCTGAATGTGCCCTAACATGTCGATCGGAACTCGTTTACATGGAGCAATGGTCATGAGTGTGACCATATAGTTTGCGTCTTGTCGACAGCACATCCCCTGTTTACACTTGGGAATGTGCTACCTAAAAACATAAAACAAATTTTGGCCGCATAAAAGCTATGATCTCCTGACAAATAGGCATTTGCTCCTTTTTTGGCTAATCGCTGCCATGTTTACACAGGCCAGTGATATGGTAAATGTAGTCTGGCTGCTCAATCGGCAGCGTTTGGCAGACAAAAGAATATCAAAATTGGGCAGCCCCTTTTTAGATAGTGCCACAGTGCCCTCTGTAGATAATACCACACTGCCCTCCGTAGATACTGCCACACCCCCTGTAGATAATGCCAGAGTGCCCTCTGCAGATACTGCCACATTGCCCACTCATAGATAATGCCACAGTGCCCTCTGTAGATAATGCCAGAGTGCCCTCTGGAGATACTGCCACAGTGCCCACTCGTAGATAATGCCACAGTGCCCTCTGTAGATAATACCACAGTACCCTCTGTAGATAATGCAACAGTGCTGTCTGTAGATAATGCCACAGTGCCCTCTGTAGATATTGTCACAGTTCCCTCTGTAGATACTGCCAAAGTGCCCTCTGTAGATAGTGCCACACCCCCCGTAGTTAATGCCACAGTGCCCTCTGTAGATAGTGCCCCTCCCCCGTAGTTAATGCCACAGTGCCCTCTGTAGATAATGCCACAGTACCCTCCGTAGATAATGCCACAGTGCCCTGTGTAGATAGTGTCACAGTGCCCTCTGTAAATACTGCCACAGTGCCCTCTGTAGATAATGCCATAGTGCCCTCTGTAGATAGTGTCACAGTGCCCTCTGTAAATAATGCCACAGTGCCTTCTGTAGATAATGCCACACTGCGCTCTGTAGATAGTGCCACACACACTCCCTTGTAGATAGTGCCACACACACACACACACACACACACACACACACACACACACACACACCACCGTGTAGATAGTGCCACACACCCATTTGTAAATAGTGCCACACCCCATTTAGATAGTGCCACACATACCCCCTATAGATAGTGCCACACATACCCCCCTATAGATAGTGCCACCCCCCTATAAATAGCTCCATTGGGGCTCCCTCTAGGATTGGAATCCCTGACTAGAGCGTTGCCGACGCTCTTTCCGGGGATTCCTCTCCTGGAGGATTCCATAACGTCAATGTCCATATATGTAGATAATGCTCTGGCTGGGGATTCCACTCCTAGAGGGAGCCCCAATGGAGCTATCTACAGGGAGGGAGGGTGTAGTGCTGTCGACAGGGTGAGGTGTGTGTACAGCGCTATCTACAGATGGTGCTGATACTATCTACAGGGGGGTGTGCGGTACTTTCTACAGGGGTGTGTGGCGCTCCCCCTTTGGCCTGCTCTCTGCTGTTCCGAGGATGTCGGGAGATCGGTGCCCCGCTTGCCAAAGATGACAGACTCAGGGGCCGCAGATAGATAGATAGATAGATAGATAGATAGATAGATAGATAGATAGATAGATAGATAGATAGATAGATAGATAGATAGATAGAACAAGAAAAAGAAAATATTTGGAGTAAAACTATTTCCATAGCTTAATGAGAACAAAAGGATAACAAAATAAAAGGAACATTATTTTAGTCTCTTGAGAAAATGCTAAAATTATATTGACGAGAAATGGCAGCATAATATCAATTATGATATTCTGTTCTGCTAATTACCATGCAAGATGAAAAGCATTCATGTGCACCTCCATGAGTCACGCATGATGCCTGAAGCCTTCATTATAAACAATGTAATTTGTATATATCATACAGTATGTATTCTCTTCCATTTATTGAATCATTCAACAAGGGAGCAACAATGAACCTGGAGATCACAAGAGCAATCGCAAGACACTAACCTTTACTCAGCGTGTCAGCCGCATCATTAGTGGCATGAAGAAAGCCTCTACTTTATCTAAATTTAACTTGACACAGAGTCCTGATTGAAACGTGCTGTGGCATTTATCAGGCTGGCTGATGTTTACTGGAGGTTGGGGACTCATTATATCTGTCGTTCTGCTTTACACAGGCTTTGCTTTATGCCTCATGCACACGACCGTTGTGCCGCTCGGGCCATTTGTGACGGCATCTGAGTTGCACCCGATAGTCTTCACGGACCCATTCACTTTAGTGGGTGAATCGGGTCCGTGAAAAATGCTCAGAGTCTCCGATCCGAGGAAAGATAGAACATGCTCCATCTTTCCTCGGATCACTAACAGGACTCGGAGGGCACACACGGTCGTGTGCATGAGGCGTTAGGACAACAGTTATAAAAAGTATTTTCATGTTAATCAAGGTGTAGAAAAATGTCCTGAAATAATTCTTGCTTGGTGCAAGAAATATAACTCACTGTGTATCTCCAAAGAGATAAAACAATGTGATGTTCGGTTGTACTTGTATATTACTTTCTTTAAAAGTATTACTGTTAGAGAGTATATATTATGTTGTTATAACCTTTATTCTCTGTAGATAATAGGGGGGATTTATTAATTGTTCTAAGCCAGTTTTGTGGTGTAAAAAAGTCACAAAAGCATCAAAAGTCGCAAAAAATTGTTACGACTTTTAATGCATTTATGTTTAAATAAAGTAGAAGTGGCTTTGTGCAAGGTGCAGGACCACTCACGACTGGGCACGTTTACTATGATTTTTGCCAGAAACTGGCGCTCGTATCTGTCATAGATTGTCCTTTTGTGCCGCACAGATGGCCAGAGATGCACCTAATTTATTAAGGGCCTATTAATAAGTTAGGTACACTCTACTTCAGCCCTCTTTACATTAAGACTGGCATATGAAATGCCAGTCTTAAAAAATTCTCCCAATGGGTTTACTTAATATAAGCAGAAATGCTTTAGAGAATAAGGTAACTAAATAAAATTCACAATGTTGGCCAATTCATGTATAACTTAAAAAGTAAAATGTGACCTTATGGCCATATTATGGCTCTTTACAACCTCCGGGTTGTACAGAGCAGTAATATGATGCTCATAGACTTCACTGTATGTCCTTATATCTTGACATACAGTGTTTTCGTTCAGAGGATTCTGCATATTGCTTCTAGGATAGAATAACGTGGTAATACGGTGCTGTGTAGAGCACCATTTGGCAGCACACAGAGTGCCTATGGTTTTCCAGTATGGAGCTACATGGACTATGATTGCCTAGTACGGAGCTACAGGGACTGTGTACTTCCATCCTAACTCCTCAGGGTCTAAAGTAAAGATGATTGGTTTTGCAGACCATTGGTGTTCTCATTGTTGTAACAATTCAAGTGGGTCCAGATGAGTCAGGACTCCATTGGTGGTGGTTGGAATGTGTGCTCCAAACAATCAGCAGTGGTTTTGTTGCAGTAGCTGTAGGAGGTTAGACTAACATCAACGGGGTTTCAGTTCTTCAAGTCACCACGACATAATTATATTAAGATAAAAGTTGGCTCACACTGAATATTGCTTATAATCTAAGGGTCTCTTCTTGCTCACCATTTAGAGCTTTAGAACATAAATCCTAAAGCTGGTTTCAGTTGGTGATTAAACGACTGCATTTTTAATGTCTGTATTATGACCACAAGATCGGCCCCACCACTGTTTCACCGAACTAAACTTAGATCACCACTAGAGTGATTTGAGATTGTGTTAAAACTCTGTGGATCCGGGTCTTGTGGCCATATCAGGGACATTAAATATGGCCATACTGCAGTCGTCTATAACTGAAGTAATGCTGAATGGGAAATAGTTCGGAAAAAAAAAAAGTTGGACTCGTTGACCAGGTCAATCATTTTAACCAGTTTTAAAAAAAAAATTTCATCTGATTGGTCACTGAACCACACCATTGCCATGAGATCACAGCTTTGTGCCGGCCATTTTTCACACAAACACAGCAAGCCATTTATTTAAAAAAAAAAAATATTTGTTTTTATTGAAAATTTCGATGTATGCAAAGCATTCAATAAATAATGTAATGATGATGATAAAATATTAAGCAAGAAGAAATAAATATTCCAATAAGCTTTATAAAGCTTTATAAGACTGTTAACGTAGTAGTTAGAATCATAAATTATAAAAAAGATAACACAAGACAAGGATACAAGAGAGAAGGGAATGAAGGTGGAACGGAAATTAGGCACGTCATCTGCCTCATGGATGCATTGATTGGCAAACATAGGAAGGGACCTTCCCAAACCTATTGCCAAGTTGAAACATACAATTTACTGGAATGTTATTGTCTGTTGGAGCATTAATGTTTCCTTACGGTTGAACTAAGTAGATCAGACCAAACCTTCAAAAACAGTCAAAGTAATTATGATTTGCAGATCTATCGAAACACTGGACTTACCTACTAACGTTTGAATCCCAAATAGTGATATATCACCAAACCCTGGGAATTTCCAAAAACTGCATAGACATATCCCTTAGTTATGCAAATATTCATATGCACCACCTCTTTGCTGTTCTGTTCGCTGGAATTGTTGGGAGGTACATTACTTAAGCCCTTGTATGCCGAGGGACTCCCAATTGTATTTCTCGTCTCAAGCACTATTCTAATACTGGCCAAAAGAAATGGAAAAAAATAGTTAATCTCAAAATTTCGGACTCTTTCTGATTCTGACCCAGGAAGCCAGAGCTTCATAGCATCAGTACCAACTAAGGCTGTGTTCACACTGAGTTTTTTGACGCGGAAACCGCGCCAAAAAACTCCTCAAAAACCGCCCGAAAATGCCTCCCATTGATTTCAATGGGAGTTGGACGAGTTTTTTTACCGCGAGTAAAAAAAACGCGTCGCAGTAAAAAGAAGCGTCATGACCCATCTTGAGGCGGTTTCCGCCTCCAAAACCCCATTTCAATCAGTCAGAAAGAGGTAAAAAAAACCTTGACGAGTGTTTTGACGAGTTTTTGTCAAACCCCTGTGCAAAAACCTACTGGAGCAGTTTTTGCAGGAGGAATTTTCCTCCTGCAAAAAACTCAGTATGAACACAGCCTAAGAGACACTGTACTGTACTGTATATCGGGTTATTTTTTTTTTTTTTTTTAGCCCCTTGAGGTCTAAGAACATTGTATATCTTGGTCAATAGTCTAGTTATTTATCTTTTATAAAGCTTTAAAACGTAAAAGTACTGCTATAAAACAAAATCGCTTTAGTTTATTTCACTGCACTATGGACGCAAAAAAAGTGAAGGTTCTTGGTCAGTGCTAGTTTTGAACTCATTTATATATATATATATATATATATATATATATAAAATATATTTTAAAAAAGCAGTATGAAAATGTAAGGAATCAAAGGTACAATTGCACTGCACAAGAAAAGTAATTGAATTACTTCATTTGAACTGCTCATAGAGCATGTAAATCTTGATAAGAAGAACAGAGAGTTTTCAATTCTGTTTTATGGGCAAGAGTGAAACATAAAGCTGAAAAGGATCTCATTAATGATGCAATAGATGCTCAAAGGGACTGCATGAGATTGGAAAAAAAGTTTTCTATTTTCCATTGGAAACTGCGCCACACTTGTTCATAGGCTGTGTCTGGTATTGCAGCTCAGTTGTTTCAAGGGAATGAGGGTAAGTGGCAATACCAGACACAACCCATGGACAAGAGTGGCGCTGTTTCTGGAAAAGAGAAGATACTTTCTTTCTAGTCTCATACTTTTTAAAACCCTGTCCTGGTTTAATGGAATGATATCATGCACTTTATTGCAGTATACTGGTAACTGGTGCTGGTCCAAACAAATAGAACAAGCCTAAAAAAATTGCTGCAAAGTAGTCGGCCTAAAAAATATATTGTGGTCCTTTAAAAAAACTCAACAAGTGCTATCGCTGTCAGTTTTTATCAATAAGGGCTCATCAAAGAGTGAAAGATTGCTTACAATACAGTGGCATGCAACTAGATAGCATGTCGTGCCAAGTCACAGTGTAGACCTGGGGTCCGCAACCTTCGGAGCTACAGCTGTTTTAAAACTACAATTCCCAGCATGCACTGACAGCCTACGGCTGGAATAACAAAGCCTTTGGCTTCGCAACAGCTGAAGTGCCGATGGTTGCTGACCCCTGGCGTACACCATTTGTTAAAGAGGTTTTATTGAATGTCATAATGGGGATCCATCCTCTATAGCCAAAGCTCAGAGCAGCTAACCTAGAGGGTCTCCCAGTCTGTCAGACTTGACCTGGTCATGTATTACATGATTGCGCAATCATTTTAATGGCAGGCAGATAATACTTCATTTGTGTGGCTGACCACGACTTTCGCCGGTGAAATCAACTGTTCGCCAGATGAGGTCTCAGAAGATCACTCGGCCATATTCATTTAAAAATTCATTTAAATATAATTTGATAAAGACAGAGGTAGTTTATCATTCCGAGATATTAATATGTATTTTCTGGTCACCCAGAATATATCCAGGAATGGGAGAGCACAGATTTCTTGCAATATCTGACAATGAAAGTGGAGGGACACTTCTCAGGTAGACTGGAGTCTCTCGAATCAGGTCAATGCAACTTTGGGGAACTTGGAAAAATCCCCAAAGTGATTCAATTAAATAAGAGCTGGAATTTACTAGCATTTCGGTTTACACCCCTATGGTTTAACATAAATATACCTGAACTATACGCCCTGTCTAAATATATAACCCCTTAAGGAAAAAAGGGATAAAAAGCATCAGTGATGTTTTTGAGAACATGAAAATGAAACCCTGGGACATCATGGACAGGTACTGTGGATTAGGAAAGAATGAAACATTTGCATACTTCCAACTTAAACATGCAATTGACAAATCGGTAGACAGGGAGTTTTTTCAAATATCCCCGATCCAGGCAGTATATAAATTGTTAGCAGACTCAAATCTTAAGAAAGGGGTTTTAAAAAAATATATAAAGGTTTAATACAATACAAATGAATTAAAACAAAATTTAATATCGCAAAACAATGGGGATAAGAACTAGGACCCCTGGATGAACATCATTGGGCAAAAATCTATAATAATTTCTGGAAGGTGGCGTTAAATTTAAATCATCAATTAATTTAGTTTAATATAGATTATATTATACACCCCATTCTCTCAATAAAATTTACAGTGAGAGAAAAGACAGATGACCCAAGTGTATGTTGGATGATTTTTGGAAGATTTATTACACTTAATGTGGAATTGCCCAAAGATCTTGGAAAACTGGGAAAAAATCTTTGACAGTGTGGTGAGACAATTCCACATGGAAATGTAATTTACACCCCAATTAGTTTTACTGGGAGATGATGTAGGATTACCCCTACCGGAAGTGAAAAGAACGGGGTTGCTCAAAACACTTTTTATTGCTAAATTGATGATTGTTAGACACTGGATATCGCACAAACCTCCCCTCAATTACTGAGTGGAATCAACAATTAAAACCTTTAAATGTAATGGAAGAGATTTAGCATCAGGGTTTAAATCATAAAAAACATGCAACATAATAGGGTATTAGATAGAAGACGCAGTAAATCAAGCCTTTATATAGATGTTGTTCCTTCCTATTATATACTTTTAGCTAATATCCCAGACCGGGTTTAGGTTGAGGGGGGGGGGGGGGGTTAAGACTGAAATTGAATTTATGTTTGATGTATGTATTATTGCAATGAATAATTCTAGGGAATTGTATGTTTCAACTTGGCAATAGGTTTGGGAAGGTCCCTTCCTATGTTTGCCAATCAAAGCATCCATGAGGCAGATGACGTATCTAATTTCCGTTCCACCTTCATTCCCTTCTCTCTTGTATCCTTGTCTTTGTTGTATGTATTATTGCAATGAATAATAATAATAATTTAAAAGAAAAAGATAATTTGTTCCAAGAATCTCATCCTATTTTTTGGGTAAACCAGAAGGTACTAAACAAGCTAATAATGATTAGCATAATAAATGACATACTAGAAATATATTCAGCTCCACTCTGGTGTAGAATTTCTTTCTCTTCCTTCCGATCCCAATTTATTAATTGAATTGGTTTCTCAACGTGTATTGGAATCAGCTCAATGTTAAAGATTTCTTGGCAGTATGAATGCTTGGCACTGTTAGAAACTAGTTGCTAGATCTTGACGGCTATTTCTTCTCTATTTAATGCTAATACTTTTATCAAATAAATGTCACTGCAGTGCTGAACCTTTTCTTTTTTTAACGGTGTTGATTTGTTTATGTGCAAGACTAAGCGGATAAAAAATATTTTACCATTGCTTAGCAAGAGAAAAGTCATGCTTCTATTATGTTTTAGAGTGAATGGAGCACAGAAAGAACATATAAATTACTTAAGGTTCCCACAAAATGTGTTATACTTTCTTATACTATTGTAGTATGGTTGACTTCGCTGGGGAAACTGCGGCATTAAAATCAACTCAAAAGCGTAACTAAAAGTTTCTGGGCACCCAATACTAAATTTTTTATTAGCCCCCGCCCCTCCCCAACTCTTGTGTAATTTATAATACTCATAAAACTGAGATCATAGTTTTTACATGCAGTGCCGTGATCATGGTTTTCCACATAAACATTCCTGCGAGCATCTTTCTAAAGCTGTTTCTTGTCTAAAAATGTGATCGTTGCAAAAGCCACATTTATGGGAATGCTGCTTTGGCAACACAATTAAATTTCCATGTGAATATACCTGTAAGTTCACATGCAGAAACATCTACACCTTCCATTATACTATGTCTGTTCTTGGAACTACCCTTACATGATAAGCCTATGTCTGTTTGCGGAATTTCCTGGATCTATAATTGACTCCATTTCAAATTCCGACTTTCACATTCCTAGAGAACAGGCTGAAAGAAAAACCCAAACTTGCCATTGTAAGTATCCACTGGTGAGCCCTTCAGGGTGTTCTGTTTGTTAGGCTATGGAAAGAATATCATTGAGCCATTGCTTTGCAACAGATGCTTCAGCCAGCAGGTTATACAGATCATGGTTCTCTGGAGATCAGGAGTGTTTTGCAATGTGATAAATCTTTCCATCTAAAAGCATTAGTAGACATCTTCATGTTACTTGTCTATAGTTAGTAAGCAACGTACCTGCGTTCCGGTCCCCCGTTTTCCGCTCTCAAAGATGGACGTTGCAGTCTCATACTTTGCTATGGACAGCTTCTTTGGAAGGCTGAGACACCCCACTACCCTGTTCACTGCCCTTCAATGGAAGAGCGCTGATGATGTTGACTCCTGCTGGACATAGCGCTGACACATGGACCGACTTCATTAGCGCTCGACCATTGGAGGGCAGTTGAAGGGGTGGGGGTGTGTCTCAGACTTCCAAAGAAGCTCTACATAGCAAAGTCTGAGACTGCTGCGGCCATCTTGGAGAGCAGAAAATGGGGGAACGGAACACGGGAATGGAGGCCAAATCATTCAGGAGTGGGGCAGCAGGTTGCCAATATATTTTCAATGTATAGTTACATTTTTTCATCTGGCTGGAGTGTCGTTTTAAATGTAAAAGTGTTATTGTATACCCTGAGGGGCAGACCACAAACAGAGTTTTCTCAAACCTCTGGAAATATACTTTAAGAAAGCGGAATTACTCTGACTTTCAGATTTCTCTGTGCAGCAAAATATAAAAATATGTGTTGCCTGTTTTATGTGTGTGTGTGTGTGTGTGTGTGTGTGTGTGTATATATATATATATATATATATATATATATATATATATATATATAGTTCTATTGCTGAACGCAGTTATTTATTCCCTTGTCAAATTGTTCAGTTTTCTGTCTGTTTGAAAGCATCTGTTAAAATTTGTTCTTTATTTGTCTTTTTCCAAAAACCAGGCTCTTACATTCCATAAAAATGTATTACAATCTGTAGAGAGTATTTTCGATCTGACAGATACATGTCCAGCTCTTACCTGCCAGTTTGAGTAATACAGAAAGTAGCAATCCAAAAGTCAGTATTGCTAAGATAAGTGTTTCATGATTCACTCTAGTCTAACAACAGATTTGATTAAGAGCCATCGGGATACATGCCTCTTCTTGACACTAAAAATATGCCTTCTTATTACCATGTAGAAATTGAAATATCTTCATGAGCTTCTAATGTAATGATCGACAGGAATAGTATCTATCAGGGGGATAGAATGCAGATTAAAGTTTGACAGCAGTAATACATTTTCTTACTCCTCCATCGTTAGAACATAAAATCCATATTTTAAGTGATTCAAATGGCAGAGCTCCGGATACTTATGTATATACTGTATATAGTTTTTTTATTGTTTTTTTTTTTTTTTAAACATTTGCCGTTTAGAAAAAATAAAATGTTGGAAACTGAACACATACACACATGCATGTATAACTTCCTATATTTCTAAAGTATTGTGACATGAGAAAACAAAAAAAGTCTAGATCTTACTTCATTAAAGGAGAACTACTATTACATTTGTTTTTTTTAAAGAAATTAGCAGCAATATAAAGCAGTCCAAGTAGGGCATCATACCTCTGACTACAGACAGAATGCAGAAACCCAATGAAAAGTCAGGTAAACTCTTGTAAGATAGCAATGATGCCGTAACTTTTTACTGTGAGCCTAGTGGCAGCTACAAACCTCATGCTTTGCTCTCAATCCCTCCACTTATGAAACCAATGACAAGTGAGATGAGGAGAAGATCAAGCTGACAGAGGCTTGTTACTTAATGACTTCTTAACATACCATACCAACAGGCGTTTTTCACCATAAGTAAAAAGTTTAGTAAATAGAAACTATGAGGGCACGTTCAGACGTGGCGGAAATTTTTTGCTGCAGATTTTGCTGCAATTACGCATTGAATCTGCTGAAAAATGTGCATATTTGAAGGTTCATCAAGACGTGGTGGATTTCGCAGTGGACTTGCCACAGGTTTCAGTCTTTGCATTGCAAAGGCTGAAATCCGCAGTGAAAATCCGCTGCTTCTCCGCAACATACTAAGCATGCTGCGGGAATGTCAATTTCTTTCTTTTTTTGGCACCGTTGTTTTCTGCACTAAGTAAACTAATAAGGTATAGAAAACAAAGAAAGTCTGGTGCAGATTTTTACTGCAGCCTGTCCGCAGTGGAATTCTGCAGCAAATCTGCTATGTCTGAATGTGCAGTGATGGAGACAATTTCTGTGGCACACAACAGAGTAATTGACTCGCTTAGGGATATGAAGTCCAAATGAAATCCAAAATGGCCAACTTTGAAGACCGACTTCACCATAATATTTTTAGACATGATTGTCAACAGGAGGTTTATTTGTCATTCAAAGCCAAGAAATCTGCCCAAAAAATGTGCCCTCTATGTAGTTGCCAAAATCAACTCCTTCCACATTAAAGAACGCCTTACCGATGCAGCAACATGAGCAATGATCAACATCGACCTCTTTAACTATATTCACACATTAATCTAGACTAAATTTCTTAGGTACCGCATTACAGATGAGATAAGAACTGACAAGGTTTGGCTAACACTATTGGAATCATGGAAAAGGGCGTTACGCTTCTCAAATCCTGGAACATCAGTCCCAACAAGTTCCCTCCTGTAACCAACCTACAAGCTTTCTCTGACTGAAAAAAAAGATATATATTTTCTGCAATTTTTTTTTTATGGGGGCTCCAGTTTTTATGCAATATTTATAGTTGTGGTCTCCATATATGACGCATGGGAGGCTGCCGTCTAATGATGGCAGTCTGTTTTCTGCGTGAAAAGGATGCTGCTGTCTTCTGAAATCAATGTCTTTTTTTAACTATCCAGATGCAGACAAGCATGTCTATGTCTGAAAGGTTTAGGGCCACACAGAAACACATCACAGGCTGCAGGTTGTGCACCCTGATACAGACTGATGAAGAGGTAACTATTGATATCTATTAACGTGGTGCAGGATGGTTATGGGTTAAAAATTTATATCCTAGAGTGGTTTAGTGGTTTCAATGTATTATTTTATAATAAAATAATTATGTAGTTTATTATTATATGGCTTCGGATGCTAAAGAAGCTAATAGTGGTCTAGAGCAGAAAAGTATAGCTACCGTATATGTTCATTTTAATTAATTTAAATAGGATCAGAAATCTTATAGGGGCTGGAGCCTTGGTGTTCTAAAACAGGGTTCCAAATCCCCTGATTTATTTCACACAAGTTAAAGGGGTTTTCCCATGAAGAACATTTATAACATATCCACAGGATATGTTATAAATATCAGATAGATGAGGGTACCATCTCTGGGACATGCACCTATCTCTAGAACGGGGTTCCCTAAACCCCGTTCTAGCTTTTTGTGCTCACGCTGAATCCCGGCCACTTCCTGATTACATGGTCGGGACATGGTTGGGAGTTACAGAAACAGCTTAACTCGCTGAGCTACGCTGTTTCTGTAACTCCCATAGTAGTGAATGACAGTAATGGAAGCAACGTAGCATGCCAGCTATTGTTTCTGTAACTACTATTCAGTTCTATGGGAGTTATGGAAACAGCGTAGCTCAGCGAGTTACGCTGTTTCCGTAAATCCCGACCATGTAATCAGCAAGTGGCCGGGAGGCAGCATGAGCACAAAAAGCCAGAACAGGCTTTAGGGGACCCCGTTCTAGAGATAGGTGTGGGTCCCAGAGGTGGGACCCGCATCTATCTGACATTTATGATATATCCTGTGGATATGTCATAAATGTCCTTCATGGGAAAACCCCTTTAAATGATAAAATTCAGTCTGACTGCAGCTGCCACTAGAGGTAGATCAGTGCACAAGGATTTATATAGCCCCCAATGAACTCAATAATATACCAGTATACAGGAAACTTCCCCTAGTAGGGACAGAAATAATATTTCCATGTAACTACTTAACTGCTCAGGGAGGGTGGGGGGGGGGGATCTTAATACTCTGAACCCCCTTAAGTTTGCCCATGCATAGGGCTACACTTAAGATAACCAAAAGTATTTATTTTCTAGTGTCTTCACCAACAGTGTTGGAACCCATTCAATTATTTATAAGCTTAGTACATTTTAAGTGATAATGAACTAATCTTTACTATACAGACAATAGAACGCTTTTCCTAATTGCGTGCGCTGGTTTCAAGACTATGCGTAATTTGCTGACCCCACGTACTGCATTAGTAGCCCACTGATGTACAATCAATGCTGCGTTCAGTGAATCAATGTGTTTTCTTTTGTTCAATTTAATAGGGAGGACATTGGAAATACGTCCTGATGCTTTAAATTACCACATATACAATTGTTTGAATCCATTAACAAGTAGAACACTGCTGCAAAACTGCTACAATAAATTAAAACCAATATCTATTAGACATCTTCATTAGACCAGCGCTGCCACTTCCATATTTTATTGCTTATTCCAGACATCACTGATGTGCTATTATATTCATTAATGTTCAATAATAAATATTTTATGGCTTCCTTTAGTGGCATAAATTGCTTTTCTTGTTGATGTTCAGTCGCAGAGATACTTTTTGGAAGATTAGCATCTAAAAAAATACAGATTTAATAATTCAGATATTGCAACAAGGATGTCTTGAAACATAAGATTGCTTGACAATATTACACCATTATATAAATACTGAACACTTTAGCAGCCTCAGTTTACACATTTTCCTTCCTCTTCTCAAATATGATCATTAGTTAAATGTACTTAGTTCTGTAGAATAGAACACACATATATATCATATACACAATCCATTTTGTGAACACAAAAGAAAACATCTAATGTCTGCTAAATATGTAAATTTAGAGTAAAAGAAATGGAAAGTGTATTAAATGTGATGTTCACATTGTTATTAACTCCCATTGTAAAAATAAATAATTAAATATATATATATATATATATATATATATATATATATATATATATATATATATATATATATATATATGTACATATATATATATATATACCTTAAGGTGAATGTCCACTCTTATACACTATTTTGTTTTTTGTCATCTAAACAGATCCAGAAATCTCTTCTGATTCATTTTTTAATATATCTTTATAGTGGCCAGAGCTTTATTTTTCTGATACAGAGCTCCAAACCTCCTGTATAGTTAAAGAGTCAATGATAAAATTTTAACTGCCTGCAACTACCAGTAGGAGGTGTTTAAGAGATTACTGCATTCTGTTTTATCATTGAGTTCAGAGCTCCAAAGCGCCCTCTAGTGGTGGCAGCAGGACAACATTTTATCATTTAACTCAGTCTATTTAGAGGATTAGGAGCTCTTTTTGTCCATATACACCAACCAGAAATCAGCTTTCACTTATTAAACTACTATGTAAAAATGAAATCTGGGATCTCATTGGCTGTTATGGGCAATAAGGCCAGTATTTATAATAAATGAATGACTCCAATGTCTTCTCTGTTATCTTTTCAACCCATAGCTGGTCTCCCTACAAGGAGGCAAATGAGACACCAACCTCATAGGAAACTTTTATTAAAACACATACAATTTCACGGTTATCAATAGAAGGTACTGCACACCGCACCAAATGACCTACGGCCAGCCATGGTTTGGAAATGCCCAAGACTGGAGTTTGACAACAGTGAAGAAAAGAAGATTAGTGGACATCACATACAGTATACAGTACAACCAGACAAATGGAAAAAAGGCCATCCCTACCCAAAACCAAAGACATTTTTTAGTGGGCACACATATACATGGATTTTAAAAATCTTAAAAGGGGAATATAAATAGCATCATAGGTTAGGACCTTTATTAAATGATACTAGTTAAAAGGATAGAGAGGGTGATAATACAAGGAGATGGTAATCAATGGGTAAGAACTATCAATCCTATGAACATCTAATCATAATTCACCTGGATGGCCGCCATGTCATTCTACATTTCACCTCTAGTAGCCGCTGCAAAGGAAATGATCAGGGGATTGCAACTTCTCTCTGCAAAATCAGTAGTTTACTTAGGGCGGGTTCACACATAGCGGAATTTCACTTAAATTCCGCTGCGGACACTCCGCAGCGTTAATCCGCAGCGGAGCCGTTTCTCCATTGACTTTCACTTTAATTTAGCAGTGTTCGTTTACACGATGCGTACAATTCCGCTGCGGAGCATAGGCTGCGGAGCGGAATTTGGTGTCCGCAGCATGCTCTGTCTGTTGCGGAGCAGTGGCGGACTCATGGCGGAATTTCTCCATTGACTTCAATGGAGATTCAAAGTTCCGCAATGAAGTCCGCAGCTGTCATGCACATGTCATG
Organism: Rhinoderma darwinii; assembly: GCF_050947455.1. Lineage (NCBI taxonomy): Eukaryota > Metazoa > Chordata > Amphibia > Anura > Rhinodermatidae > Rhinoderma > Rhinoderma darwinii. The sequence continues at coordinate 98,260,655 of NC_134694.1, forward strand.
TGTGCTGCGGATGCGTCTTGCTTTTTTAACTTGACATTTCTTCATTCTGGCTGGACCTATGTATTTCTAGGTCTACAGCCAGACTGAGGAAGTCAATGGGGCTCCCGTAATGACGGGAGCGTTGCTAGGAGACGTCAGTAAATAGTCACTGTCCAGGGTGCTGAAAGAGTTAAGCGATCGGCAGTAACTGTTTCTGCACCCTGGACAGTGACTACCGATCACAATATACAGCAACCTGTAAAAAAATATATAAGTTCATACTTACCGAGAACTCCCTGGGTCTGTCTCCAGTCCGGCCTCCCAGGATGACGATTCAGTGTAAGTGACGGCTGCAGCCAATCACAGGCCAAGCACAGGCTGCAGCGGTCACATGGACTGGCGCGTCATCCAGGGAGGTCGGGCTGGATGCCGAAAGAGGGACGCGTCACCAAGACAACGGCCGGTAAGTATGAAAGTCGTTTACTTTCACTAGGGAAAGTGCTGTCCCTTCTCTCTATCCTGCACTGAATAGGGAGAAGAGAAGCACTTTTCCTGCAGTCCGCAGCGGCCAGTCCGCATCAATTTTCTGCACATTTTGTGCAGATCCGCTGCAGAATCTGCAACGCAGATTCTGTGCGGCATTGATGCGGACAGTTGCGGAGGAATTCCGCCATGTGTGGTCATGCCCTTATTGTCTCGGAAGCCATGGCTCCCATATTACTGGGTTCCCTTTCAAACCTGAACAAAGGTAAACCAATTATAAACTATGAAAGTAATCGGGCAAATATTCTGTAACTGGAAATAAAACTGTATGAACTGTGTGAAAGAAACTTTAGAACTAATTTTCAAACTAAGACCTTTTTCAATTCCTGTGACTGCAAATATAAATAGAGGGAGGTCAACAGAATTATAGTAGGTTGTTTCAAAGATTGATGATTAAACTAGAGGAAGAATCCTAGAGAGTGCAGTTCGGAGTCAAAGTACTCTTAATTTAAATTAATGACAATAATTGCTCAGCAGCCGAAGTTCCATTAAAATAATTGAGGAATTACCTTTACAGTGTTGAACATTTAAAGAGGACACATCAGTTCTAAAAGGTTTCAGATAATCATAAACAGTGCAAAAAAATTACCAATAATGAAAACAGGTGGGAATTAACAGGAGCTGGTGACCTTAATGGAACTCTGGACTATGGTGTGCCAGGGAAAAGGGAGGCACAAGAATCGTATTGTCATCTGTTCCATGCTTATAATGCAGTCAGTTCACGAACAATCTGCACGATTTGGGACCTTTTAGCCAATGTCTATAATAAAAAAAAAATGTGTTAGTGACTTTTTTTTAGGCTGTGTTCACACGTCAAGCTGGGGGCACATGTACAGATTATTGTGATTGTAATTAACATGTTCACCATCCATTGTCTATTGTGCATTTTTAAATGACTCGGAACAGTAGAGAACTGTGAGAGAAGACGGAGAAGAAGAAGACGGAGAAGGAGAAGAAGAAGACGGAGAAGGAGAAGAAGAAGACGGAGAAGGAGAAGAAGGAGAAGGAGAAGAAGAAGACGGAGAAGGAGAAGAAGAAGAAGAAGAAGGAGAAGGAGAAGAAGAAGAAGAAGAAGAAGAATGCGCCTTTTATTATGGACTGGTTAAAAATAATATCATATTATGGGAAGGAATCAAGAGGTAAGTAAATATTATTCATTTATATAAATTGATCGCTCTTTGTAGCTTCCCGCATTACTCACATACGTCTATAACAAATACTCCACGAATAGACTGACTAAGAGAGTTGATATTTTGCAGCACTGACATAGGCCACGCATCCCCAGCTCTGACGTTCTCTGTCAAGAGTGTCCAAGGTGCCGCTTCTCTACTGCCATGTCTGACTCAGAACCTCTTTACTTATATTTACTATAGAATAACCAATCCGTAAATAACATATATACAGTGGGACAGTATTCTCAATATATTTATATTGATTTAAAATATGGTGTTTGGGCCATGGCGCTCATTGATCAATATTCTCCTACCTGGAGGTAGGCTTTTTTTTGCCTACGATAAATTCATCAACAGAGTGCACATGAGAGAGTTACTGACGCACCACTCTCACAGGGCACTAGTATTAATACATGTCCCAATAATGTGTGGATAGGCTCTGAGGTTTAAAGCATCATGGCAACCTTTGTTCATATACCCTATTTGGATCCCTCTCTATGAGCCATAACAGAAAGCTGCTTTATGAGAGCATCTCCTGCTATGGAAAACCTGGCGTATCCATGCATTACATGATTGGCAATCCTCTGAATGATCAGATGTAATACCACATTTCCCCTGCAGTGGCTGCCATTGATTTAATTACCCCATTAACTACAGGCTGCGTTATACCCACTATCAAATATACCAGAAAGTCTAACTGAAACACCAACAGAGCCTTATTGAAGTTGTAGTCGTAGTCATGGATGGCAGAGCTTTACCAGATTCTTCTCTTACTTTACTTTGCTAAAAGCATATATTAAACATTAGCAGCCAAAGTTGACTCTGGCATATTTATCATAATAAACGACTTTCGCTATATACAGACAAATCTGTTAACAGCATTTTTACCAGTAAATATCAGACACTGTTTTTATAAGTCACACTGGCATTAAGGAAAAATTTAAGTTTATTTCGTATAAAAAAGGAAAAAAAAGCAGAAAAGTACAGAGATCAAGAAAACGTTATATTTTTAAGAAAGAACATGTTTAGCGCTTTAAAGGATAACGTTGTCTTCTAGAGCTCTGCATTAAAAATGGAAATAAAGAAAATAAAGATGCAGATATAACAAATGTATTAATGTGAAATTAAACTGATGAGAAATTTTGAGATTTGTAACAAATAGTAATGGCAAATGTGAAGCAATTTTTTTGTAATCTCAATTATTGTGTAAAAGGAATGGGAGGTCACACAGCAAAAAATTAGGGCATTTCACTATGTATTGTATCTTATAATACTGACCCTGAGTTACAGCCTATATTATAGGCTGGAACTACATTCACAATTCTGCTGGTTGTCACTAGAAACAGTCAACAAGCTTGTCATCAGTCGATATCCCTAAGGCTGGAATAGGGGCGTAACTATGAAAGACTGGGCCCCATAGCAAACTCTTGACTGGGCCCCCCAGGTGCCAAACGCAGTCCCCTTTACAGAAAGTGCCCCCTGTAGATTGTGCCATACAGCCCACCGGTAGACTGTGCTAAACAGCCCCACCTGTAGACAGTGTCACACCCGACTTGTAGATAGCGCCCCCCACCTCCCCCTTGTAGATAGTGCCATACAGACCCCTGTAGATATCACCATAAAGCCCCCCTGTATATAGCGCCATACAGCTCCCCCTGTATATAGTGCCACACAGCCCCCCTCCCTTGTATATAGTGCGACACATCCCCCCTTAGTATATAGTGCCACACAGCCCCCCTTAGTAGATAGTGCTACACACAGACCCATATAGATTGCGCCACACACAGCCCCCTGTAGATAGAGCCACTGCCCCCCTTGCAAATAGTGCCATACAGCCCCCCTAGTAGATTGTGCCTCACAGCCCCCCCTTAGTAGTACCAAGCACTGTGTCCCGCACACACACCGTGCCCCCTGTAGATAATGCCTCCATAGCCCACTGTAGATAGTGACCCCCAAAGAGCCTCTGTAGATAGTGCCCTACATAGAAGCCCCTGTAGATAGTGCCCCACATACAGCCCTCGGTAGATAATGCCCTCATATGGACTCCAGAGCTGCAAGGCAATAATGCTAGCCACTGAGCCACCATGCTGCCCTACAAATAGCTTCCCCTATAGATAGTGCTCCACATATAGCCCACCTTTGTAGATAGTGCCTCACATATAGCCTACCCCTGTAGACAGTGCCCTACATATAGCCCCCCTGTAGATAGTGCCCCACAGGTAACCCACCCTAACCTTGTATATAGTGTCTGAAATATAGCCCACCCCTGTAGATAGTGCCCTACATATAGCTCCCCCTGTATATAGTGCTCCACATCCCCACATATAGACCCCCCCTGTAGATAGACCCCCACTGTAGATAATACCACTCACAGTTTTAGTAGAAAAAAACTAAATACTTTACATACTCACATGATCCTGTGCCCGCGCTGTCCGGTGCCAATGCAGATCTGCTCTCATTTGAGCAGTTCTGCTGAAGCTGAACGACGCAAATGGCGCGTCGTTGTAAGGCGTTGATTGGCAGGGCAGAATGACATTCCCCGTCAATCAGCACCTTTCAACCACGGAAGCGGCGCAATGTCGTTGAAAGGAGTTGATTGGCGGGGCAAGTCATTTTGCACTAATAATAATAATAATAATAATAATAATAATAATCATCTTTATTTATATAGCGCCAACATATTACGCAGCACTTTACAATTTAGAGGGAACATGAAACAAACAATATCAGACATTAAATAGTGACAAAGTTAATTTACAATTCAAGCCAGAGGAGTGAGGACCCTGCTCGCAAGAGCTTACAATCTATGAGGAAATAAGGGAGACACAAAGTGTAACAGTGATGCATGTAGTTGTACCTGCGTTTTATGGACGCAAGTACAATTACTGAAAGAGTGGGTGGCTGTCGCTAGCACAGGCCCCCTCATGCCACGGGCTGCTTCAGCGGTAGTTACGCCACTGGGCTGGAGTTAAGTTTTGCACATGAATCATAAATTAATCACAGGATAACTGTGACCACAACGCAATGTTTCGCTATCAAACACTTATATAGCATCATGACTATCCTGTGATTGTACTGTGACTTGCACAACTATATATCGCTGTATAGCCCCAACTTTACATTGATCAGATTATTGTACAATCCTTGGTATGAAGATTATACTTCCCAAAATTGAAACCACTGCAACAAGTCTATGCTGACATTCAGTCAGCAAGTACTGAAAGATTTAATTTAAACCTGAAGCTAGGAGAATTGAGAATGCAGCTCTGAACATTTGAAAAATGAACAAGAAGCTAGCGGAATGTATCATAAAAACTGACACTAGATGGTTTACACAAGTCTTCTTCTCTGCTCATCCACCGTGTACATTGACTTCTGCACATGTCACAGAGCATGCTCACAACACTCTGCCATAGAATACCTATCAAGACTTATATAGACAATAAATCTAGAATGTGAATCACCAGTAGTACAAACATAGCACTAGCCAATATATAAAATCATATCTTTATTAGAATATATAATAAAAACATATGTAGACCATCACACAAAATATAAAAAACAACACATAATAAAAATGTGGTAGTGGTATGAGGGTTCACAATGCATCACATTACATATACATGTGATAGGGCGGTATAATATATAGACAGACACTGTACAAAAAAACACCTCTTAAATTACCAGTATACAGATATGTAAACACTAAACAGGGAGTATAGGTAATGAAGTGAAAACACGATCAAAGATCCAAAATCATGTCAAATTCCAACCTATATTTTTCATGTTTGCCCCTCAATAAGACAAGCCACAGACCACAACCAAACACCCCGACGCACGTTTCCCGGTCAGCTTTTTCAAGGGGTCAAAAAGTACTTTGTCAAAAAGTAAAACACGCCCAGTTGTCCATTAAGAAAGTCATTAACATAAAGCTAAAATAGGTTATAACTCCGTCAAAAATGATCGTTTTTCTAAATAAAAAAACACTGCTGTAATCTACATTACAGCGCCGATCACATCATGTACAATATAGGCCACTTATAATATGGTGACAGAGCCTCTTTAAGTTTCGTTTAAGTGAAATTTATTTTAAAAAGTCTGTGTACTGTATAACCCAAACACAATAACCATTGGTCTTTTATTTTATTTTCAGTAGAAAATGTTCTTATGATGAGACTAAAATATTTTTTTCAGATTGTATTCTCTTTAGATATACAGGTCCTTCTCAATGAATTAGAATATCATCAAAAAGTTTATTTATTTCAGTAATTCAATTAAAAAAGTGAAACTAATATATTATGAGTGATCTATTTCCAGTATTTTTTTCTTTTAATGTTGATGATTATGGTAACAGTTAATGGAAGCCCAAAATGTAGTCTCTCAGAAAAGTAGAATATTATATAAAACCAATTTCAAAAATGATTTTTAAAACTGAAATGTTGGCCTACTGAAAAGTATGTACAGTATATGCCCTCAATACTTGGTCGAGTATATGCCCTCAATACTTAACCCTTTTGCATGAATTACTGCATCAATGCAGCGTGGCATGGAGGCGATCAGCCTGTGGCACTGCTGAGGTGGTATGGAAGCCCAGGTTGCTTTGATAGCGGCCTTCAGCTCGTCTACATTATTGGATCTGGTGTCTCTCATCTTCCTATTGACAATACCCTATAGATTCTCTATTGGGTTTAGGTCAGGTGAGTTTGCTGGCCAATCAAGCGCAGTGATACTGTGGTTATTAAACCAGGTATTGGTACTTTTGGCAGTGTGGGCAGGTGCCAAGTACTGCTGGCAAATTAAATCAGCATCTCCATAAAGCTTGCCAGCAGAGGGAAGCATGAAGTGCTCGAAAATTTCCTGGTAGATGGACTTTGTTGACTCTGGACTTGATATAACACAGTGGACCAACACCAGCAGATGACATGGCCCCCAAACCATCACTGACTGTGGAAATTTCACACTGGACCGCAAGCAACTTGGATTCAGTGCCTCTCTACTCTCCCTCCAGACTCTGGGACCTTGATTTCCAAATGAAATGCAAAATTTACTTTCATCTGAAAACAGGACTTTGGACCACTGAGCAACAGACCAGTCCTTTTTCTTCTTAGCCCAGTTAAGACGCTTCTGACATTGTCTCTGGGTCATGAGTGGCTTGATACAAGGAATGCGACAATTGTAGCCCATGTCCTGGATACGTCTGTGTGTGGTGGCTCTTGAAACAATGACTCCAGCCGCTGTGCACTCCTTGTGAATCTCCCCCAGATTCTTGAATGGCCTTTTCTTGACAATCCTTTCAAGGCTGCGGTTATCCCTGTTGCTTGTGCACCTTTTTCGATCACACTTTTTCCTTCCTCTGAACTCTCCATTGATATACTTGGATACAGCACTTTGTGTACAGCCAGCTTCTTTAGCAATGTCCTTTTGTGGCTTACCCTCCTTGTGGAGTGTGTCAATGACTGTCTTCTGGACAACTATCAAGTCAGCAGTCTTCTCCATGATTATGTAGCCCACTGAACCAGACTGTTGGACCATTTAAAGGCTTAGGAAACCTTTTCAGGTGTTTTGTGTTGATTAGCTGGTTAGAGTGTGACACCATGAGTCTACAATCTTCAACTTTTACCCAATATTCTAATTTTCTGAGAGACGAAATTTCAGGTCTTCATTAACTGCTAGCCATAATCTTCAACATTAAAAGAAAAAAATGCTGTAAATAGATCACTCTGTGTGTAATGGATCTATATAATATATGAGTTTCACTTTTTGAATTGAATTACTGAAATAAATTAACTTTTTTATGATATTCTAATTCATTGAGAAGGACCAGTATTCTACATGATGAATATTGTAGCGCCCATGGCCGCGGGCCGTCGGGTTTACTCACCTCCCGACGCCCGCAGCCATTGATCTGTGAGCGCTGGCCTCCGTCTCCCTCCTAGGAGATGCCAGCGCTCACTTCCGCTCCATTCGGCTGGATCCCGTAGGGTGCGCGCGCACGCTCGCTCCCGGCCTTAAAGGGCCAGCGCGCGCAATTAGGAAATCGTCATCACCATCAACTGCCACGATTTCCTGGTCTATAAGAAGGACCCTGGCCTTCTAATCCTTGCCTGAGCGTTGTTAGTCTTTCCCAGTCTGTCTCGCAAATGGTTCCTTAGTGTCTCCCGTTCCAGCTGTTACCCGTGCCCTGTTACCGTTCCTGTATTCCGTATTGTTCCTGTGCCTACCCGCGTTCAAGTGCTATCTGCCACGTCAAGTGCCATCTGCCACGTCAAGTGCCATCTGCCACGTCAAGTGTTATCGGATACTGCCCGCCACGTCTGGCGCCACTTGCCGCACCTGCCTCCATCCGTGCTGAAGCCACAGCCCGGACTATTTCAGGTACCCAAGCATACTGTCTACCATTTACTTCTGCTTAGACTGTGACCTGGTCAGCTGCCTCCCCGCTACGGCGGAGCGGCCTAGTGGGTCCACATACCCTGTGCCCGTGACAAATATATTGCGTCAAAGTTTCTCTAAATTCTAAGATATACATCCATCTATAAAAAAAAACTGTATGTCTCCAGCAATGTAAGCTGAAAAGTTTATAAAGTACAATAACAAACTATCTCATTACATTGACCCGGTTATATAAATGCTTGTAAACAAGTACAAATGTGCATTGAAAACATGTTAACCCAATTTAGCTCTCGTACACCATAAGGCAATTTCACAGCTTCATTCGAGCATATAAAAGTGAGTAGGTATCCACGGTTTTTGCTGTATAATATATTCTCTTTGATGTAGAGCCGTCATCACGCCAGCATGCTGTGCTACTAGTGTATTTTGAACTAAAGAATTGCCAGGAGTAACAGTGGTAAACTCCTAGTTTTTTCCAGTATTATGGAGATTTAATGTATTATTTACTTATACAGAAAAAGTTGATTCAGATGAGTCAACCTTAATGTCAAGTTGAATTTGCTGAATTTCACTTTAATTTGTAACACTGGACATCCGTCCTTGAAGGAAGGTCATGGAATACCTCCAACCGAGAGACAGATCAAGGTGTTCCTTTTGAAAATGCACAATAAGATGCTTAACCCAGAACTTTGTTTATATTAATACCTTATATAAAATTCTATTTTACAGGTCATTGCACATCGCATTGAGGAACAAGGAGAGAAAACTTACATTTGGATAAACTATCTTACATACATATCATAATTGTGGTCAAATTAACATTAAAGTCACATTAAATTAAAATAGGGCTATACTAAAAAAAATACAGGATTGGAGAAACCAAATAGTGCTTGCATAAAACTAATGTCATGTTTCATGGTGTGTGGCCCAGAATGCCCCCCCCCCCCTCCTCCCGCTGCTTCTGAGCTCCAGGCCAGGTCCTTTGTAATTGGCATCCTGTGAGCATAAACCAAGCAATATCCAGCCACTACATTTCTCTACTATAGTTGATGTAATTTGGCATACAAATCATATTAACATTAATCAACTTCATTAATTGTGTCTTATAACTTGGATTTTTTTTAAACTCCTATGGTGTGCATTAAAAAGCCTCCATTTCTGTTTTATAGGCTAGATTCAATGTTGGCTTGTAATATATTCTCTTTGGAGTGTTTAATTGGTGTTTCCAGGACTTTTGATTTGATACTCTTAGGTTATTAACTCCTACACCCAAAGGGATCTTGCTCACCTTAGCCATTATACCAGAAAAGTATAAATTATTTAATGTGAACTAGAAAAACAGTTTCACGCCTCATCACTATGTGGACCCAATAGGCACATCACAGCAATATCAATGTCTTGTAATGAATAAGTCCAATTTTTCTCACAAAAATAACGTGATTCTGGGTCAGAGTCTAAATTCTCTCTTTAGAAATGTAACTGTCCAGAACATGTTGTAGCATGAATTGTTTGTTCACCACGTTACACAACTTCCACTGGAACTGTCATCACCTACTGCTTAGCTCTGAAAGTTATTGATGCATCATAAAAACAGTCAGCGTGATCGTTTTTGGTTAATCGGGATGCACATAGTATCAGATGATTATGGAAAGAGCCAATAGATAGTGTTCTACAGATGTAGCCATCTTTATCTTGAGTCTTAACACATTAAATACACAGGGCGAAAAACTTTAACTTGACTTTTTAAATGACTTTTCGATGACTTTTGTTGTGTGATCATGGTGCAGCAAGTTATCAGTCAATATAAACTTGGCTACATCTGTACTACCACATTTCCCATAATTCGGTTTACATGTACTTGAATGACTCAGGGCTTTTTTTTTAACAGAATTGTTCCTTGGTCACACTTGGCATTTTATATCGATAAGCAGAATATTTCAAGTGTGAGCTCTCTTGCTGTTCACTTGTAAATTCCTGTGTGTCAGAGACTGAGAGCTGTGCGCGAATGGCTATAACTCATGTTACTCATTGGAGTGTAAGGTGGGGCCTGGGTGGTGTATGTCCCTGTGCAGATTTGTTGCGGTAAAGATTACAGATAGGAGAGTTCTTGCCAACTCAACTTTACTAGACTTGTGCCTTTTAACACACTTGGCCACAGCAGGAAATGCAATCCATTTTTTAGACACGGCACAGGCAGGTGGTTGATGGCTGGTTCTCACTATGTGGCGGACAGAGCCAAGGCCACTCCTTCCCGATACTGGGGTTGTTGTGGCAATTTCAGGCCTCTAGAGGCGCAACTGGCTGCACTGTACTCGCTTGCCGCCACATGTGGAGGAACTTCTGCATGTACCGACCACTACGCACACGATTCTCGCACACCATGAGAAAGCTCCTGCCTGTCACCTGCAACTGGCTCCAGGACCACAGACTCAGGCCTATCCAAGTACCGCCTCTTCTAATGTCGGTAGCACTTTTGCCTGTGTAAACAGGGAGATGTGCTGTCGACATAATGTAACTTCATGGGGACTTGTCGATCAGCACTTGTTTTTCCGGCCAGTATCAGGCCGTGTAAAAGCAACTTTACACAGAACCAATCTGTCGAGTATATCAGTCAACTTTGCCACTTTGCAGAGACAGTGGCCAACTGCACTGGTATAAGACAGGTATGTGAGAAGAATTTTAAATACACATATAATAAAAACTGTATGATCTCCTATTCTATAAATACAATTGTTAAAAAAAAATAAAAAAAAAATAAAGTTAAGAAATGAAAACCCTATTATTCCTTTAAATATATCCTGAAAGTCTTTATTAACTTGGTGTATTGCATGGTTTACACAAGTTGCTCAGCCTACCACATCTGCTGTGCATAAAGCAGCGTCTGGGTCCCATGAATGCTGCTGGAGTCAGCCAGGGTAAGTTATTATTACCAATGAATCAAGTTGCTGACAAGCATGACTGTTTGCACAAGTATGTAATTTTTTTTGTAATAAAATGTACATTAAAGAACAAAACCTCACCCAACAAGGCAGCTGAACCTAAAACTTGTCATTTAGAATGGTGTCAATATATTCTCTGAGCGTCAATTATTCCTCTCTTAACTGAATGAATGGTGAGCCTAACCTTGGCAGCCATTAATATATATTGCATTTGCTTTCTAGAAACTTCAAAAAGAAATTGAAGTGTTACCTATTTCCATGCAGTCATAGACCAGGCTGCCAACTATATTGATTACCATGATAATCGAAGTAGGAGGAGAAGCCAGCTACTTCCTCTTTCATCATGTTATCTTCTTTCCATGTTCCTTGCTTTTCCAATAGTTAAAAAAAGAAACAATCAGAAGATGGTCTGGGAGTCAGAACCAGTTAGTCGAAAAACAAGTACCAGGGAGTGAGAGAAGAACAGAATCCAGTAACAAAGTAACGGTCAAGATCAGAATATGAGCAAACAGCTCAGAAGAAATGGACCTAATACTTAGAGAAGAGCAATCAGCCAAATCCCCATTTTTAAATGATCAGAACAGATAAGGTGGAAAAAAGACACAGGTCCTTCAAGTCCAATTTATAATCCTACCATTTTTATCTAGCGGAAGGCAAAAACAATGCCATGAAGTGGATGCCTATTGCCCAATTAGGGGAAATATTGCTCCCCAACTCAAAATATGGCAATCAGAATAAATCCCTGGTAATATATTTTTTAACCCCTTAGCGTCCACCTATACGCCTTTTCACGGCGGTCCCTGAGGGGCCTTAGGCTTAATTCCTGCAGAATACGGCGTGTATGCCATTCGGACCTGGTGATTCGATGACGCTGGACTTCTTGCTCTGATAATCAGGTGACATTTAATGGAGAGTTTACTTTATCTCTATATATATATATATATATATATATATATATATATATATAAATATAAAAGTAGAAGAAATCCCACAGCACTATGATGAGTCAAAAAGGTGTAGTTTTATTCAGTCAATAAAGCTGCAACGTTTCCGTCCTGCTATAGTACCCTTATCAAGCATCACGGAAACATTGCAGCTTTGTTGACTGAATAAAACGACACCTTTTTGATTCATCAGAGTGCTGTGGGATTTTCCCATAAACACAACAAAAATTGAACAGCACATTCCAACTAAATGATACAAGATGTATGCAGGTGCAAGAACACCTATGACTGCAGATATACAGCAGACAAAAAATGGCGACAGCACCCTGCGACACTAATGCCACCTAAACCACTAAATATAAATAAATATGCACTAAAGCTAAATCTACTTACAAATAGGGAGGTTCTTAGTGCACATTTTGATCAAAACGTGTTAGCCCACCTGCCACGACAAGGTGACCTCTGTAAGGTGGAATGTGCTGTTCAATTTTTGTTGTGTTTATGGGATCCATATATGTGGGGTTAGTGACTGCCTACACTTGTTGTTCTTGCACTCCTCCCATTCTGCCCTGGGTGATTTTAATCAGTTCAATGCTGGATCCTACCATCCCCAGGTATATATGTAGGCTTAGGGTAGATTCACACGAGCGTTGCGTTTTTGCGCGCGCAAACAACGCAGCGTTTTGCGAGCGCAAAAAACATTTGACAGCTGCGTGTGTCATGCGTGTCTGATGCGCGGCTGCGTGATTTTCGCGCAGCCGGCATCATAGAGATGAGGCTTGTCGACGCCCGTCACTGTCCAAGGTGCTGAAAGAGCTAACTCTTTCAGCACCCTCGACAGTGAATGCCGAACACAACAGCGAAAAACCTGTAAAAAAAAAAGATAAAGTTCCTACTTACCGAGAACTTCCCGGCCGTTGCCTTGGTGACGCGTCCTTGGTGACGCGTCCTTGGTGACGCGCCTCTCTTGACATCGGGCCCCACCTCCCTGGATGACGCGGCAGTCCAAGTGACCGCTGCAGCCTGTGATTGGCTGCAGCCTGTGCTTGGCCTGTGATTGGCTGGAGCTGTCACTTGAACTGAAGTGTCATCCCGGGAGGTCGGACTGCAGGAAGGAGACAGGAGTAATCGGTAAGTTAGAACTTCGTTTTTTTTTACAGGTTCATGTATTTTGGGATCGCAAGTCACTGTCCATGGTGCTGAAACAGTTTAACTCTTTCAGCACCATGCACAGTGAATCTCTCCCGACGTCGCGGACCGGAATTTTTTTTGCCGGGTTCGGCCAAAACGAGTTTGGCCGAACCCGGTGAAGTTTGCCTCGGTTGTCGGGGTTCGCTCCTCGCAAAGACACTCCGTTTGGATGCTTGGAAACAGAAAAGCACGTGGTGCTTTTCTGTTTTCATTCATCCTTTTCACTGCTGTTGCGCGAATCACGCTCGTCCCACGGAAGTGCTTCCGTGTGGTGCGCGTGATTTTCACGCACCCATTGACTTCAATGGGTGCGTGATGCGCGAAATACGCAGAGTTATTGAACCTGTCGCGCTTTTTGCGCAGCAGACAAACGCTGCGCAAAAAGCACGGACTGTCTGTACTGCCCCATAGACTTGTATTGGTCCATGCGTGCCGCGTGAAAACCACGCGGCCCGCACGGACCGAATACACGCTCGTGTGAATCCCCCCTTAGTCCCAGTTCTGGGTGTATGTGCAGCGTAGGTTCCCACCTTACAGAGGTCGCCTTGTCGTGGCAGGTGGGCTAACACTTTTTGATCAAAATGTGCACTAAGAACCTCCCTATTTGTAAGTAGATTTAGCTTTAGTGCATATTTATTTATATTTAGTGGTTTAGGTGGCATTAGTGTCGCAGGGTGCTGTCGCCATTTTTTGTCTGCTGTATATCTGCAGTCATAGGTGTTCTTGCACCTGCATACATTTTGTATCATTTAGTTGGAATGTGCTGTTCAATTTTTGTTGTGTTTATGGGATCTATATATATATATATATATATATATATATATATATATATATTGTCAGATAAATTCATGCTCTTGAAACTGAAGTGCTGGTGTGCTAAAAATCCTATGATGTGTCATTGCTGTATTATTGATATAATGGCATGGCAGCTAAAATCTAGCCAGATTCACACGTTTTTAGAATGTCCCTTACACTTGCCATGGAGAAGGAATGTTAAACACATATTTAAACGTTTGAAAGTTTCTGTTTTTGGTGTTTTCACACCTACACATTGTAAAAGTAATAACCTGAAAACAACATGAGTATTATGTCAGAGTTTAGGGCTGGACCTTTTGTAGTAAGTACTGAAAGTAATAAATAAAAGGACATAACATATAAAGAAAGGCTTAACTTATGACACAGGGAAAATAGATAAAAGGAGAGAATCTCTGAATGAAAAAATGTTCCTATGTAATTGTTGCTCGGAAAGAACAGGAAAACAAGATTAAATGGCATCAAACACAGTCTTGTAAAAATGATGTCCTCTCTCTGGCAGATATTAACCGGTTAAGGACACGGGCAATTTTTGCCTTGAGGACTGAACAAATTTTTTTATATTTCCCTCTTTGCATCCCGACGCTTATAACTTTTTCATTTTTTGTCCGACGTAGCTGTATGAGACTTTATGTAGGTACCATTTTTTGGTTTCATTTCTATAAATTTTTATATTGGCAAAAACTTAGAAAAAAAAGCAGTTCTGCTGCAGTTTTCTTTATTTATTTTATTACACCATACACCGATCATCATAAATAACATTACACATTTATTGTACAGGTTGTTACGGATGTGGCGATACCAAATATGCATATATTATTTTATGTTTTGGGACTTATATTTTGAAAAGTTTATTTATTGTAAAAAATTTGTATTTCTGTGTATTTTTTTTTTTAACGCCATAAAGGGATTTTTCATTTTGATTTTGATATTTGAACTTTAGTGTACTGGCATATATGTATATGCCAGTATATTAGCAGTGTACTGATAGTACACAGGCAGTTGTTAGGACATACCTCAGTATGCCCTAACAACAGGAAATATGGTCAGAAAGCTCTGGGGTCTTTCAATGGACCCTGGGCTGCCTGCCCATACCAGATATAGCCATTGATCGCGTCACAGGGATTTTTTGTGACACGATGAATAGGAATGCTTTGGATGCTGAGATCAGCTTTGATCGCGGCATTCAAGGGGTTAACAGTAGAGGGAAGAGGTTTCTCTTCTCTCCGCTGATAGATCGGGGCTACGGCTGTATTACAGCCGCTGCCCCACTCATCATGGTGCGCGGATACTGGATGTAACACAGGACGAGAATACTCGTCCTAATGTGCCAAGTACCTGCCGCTCAGGACGAGTATTCTCGTCCTGTGTTGGCAACCAGTTAAATGCCCCTTAACAGATATAGTATACGCATTCTAAAGCTATTCCCACACTTACATTGTTTCAGACCTTGTTTTTAATGAAAATAAAATAAAAAAAGAACACCAGGTAGAAAACTGTAAAGGAGTCCAAACTGGAATTTAAAGGGGTCGACCAATTTCAGCAAATTAATTATATTTTTTGTATAATTAATAGTTATACAATTTTCAAATATAGCTTTCAAGATCTCTGCTTGTTGTTATTCAGTAGGAAAATATATTGTTTATTTTCAGTGGATACATTTCTGTCCATGGTCATTTGATGGACACACAGGTGGTAGGATCTTTAGAAGACACAGCTCTGATACACATACTGCAACTGTAATGAGCCGTGCTCCTGTGTGTCTATCACATGACCATGGACAGAATTATATCCACTGGAAGTAAACAATGAATGTTCCTACTAAATAACAACAAGCAGAGATTTAAAAATAAATAAATGAAAAATTAACACAGAAAGTATATTGGAAAATTGTATAACTTTTCATTGTGCAAAAAAATGACATTAATTTGCTGAAATTGGACAACACCTTTAAAGTTCTGTTTTCCCAAATTGGATTCTCCATGCATCCAATCATCTTTTTTTAAATCCAAAAAGCAGCAACCAATTCTTGACCCATTGTATGAGTGAGTGTGGGAAATGAATAATACAGAGCGACAAGTGGGGCTTGGTCCAAACTAGGAGTCATACAAGAAGAGGGGGGTGTTACCCCCTGTAGTTTGAAGAGTGCTGTTAGGCTATAGGGGCAGTTGGTATAGGAGGTAAGAGCAGCGCTGCACCGTCCATGAGGTGAGTTGAGCTTCTCACCTCAGGCGGCAGCCTGCTGCCTCTCTGAGGGGTTGGCGGCACCACTGAAACCAACCGCCGCCACCCCCTACGGCACTATATAGGATACTATCTCCATGGGAGCTCTATGGGGGGCACTATCTACATGGGGCTCTATGGGGGCACTATCTACAGGGCGCTCTATGTGGGCACTATCTACATGGGGCTCTATGGGGAGCAGTATCTACAAGAGGCCCTATGGGGGGCACTATCTACAAGAGACTCTATAGCGGCAATATGTATGAGGGCGCTGTCTACAGGGGGCTCTATGTGGGGCACTGTCTACAGTGGGCTCAATGAGAGGCACTATATACAGGGGGTTCTATGAGGGGCACTATCTACAGGGGGCTCTATAGGGGGCACTATCTGCAGGGGGTTCTATGGGGGCACTATCTACATGGGGCACTATCTACTATGTGTGTGTGTGTGTGTGTGTGTGTGTGTGTGTGTGTGTGTGTGTGTGTGTGTGTGTGTGTGTGTGTGTGTGTGTGATACAGTGTATGGTGCAATTATAATTAGAGGTGCAGTGTATGGTGCTATTATATTTAGAAGCATCGTGTGTGGCACCATGGGAATTTTATCTTTGTTTATAGGCGCGGAAATGTTTGAAAAGTGAGAAGTGGCAGACATTTGAGTGGCAAATTGCAGAAATCAGCCGTGGTCGGAAGAAGTCATCATAGAGGTCTGGAATGGATGGAAAAGACAAAAGAGACAAAGAATGACTAGAATCTTAAAAGACGTCACCTGTGAGTCACTAAATGTCACTAAATGTAAATGTTTGTTCTGGCTCAAATTAGTACTGTAGTCACTGTATGATTTGCAGTGAGATGGGTGGTATAATTTTTTTTGTCTGAAACAGCAACTCCCAGCATATCATTACCATTGTTCGGGCCATGCCGGGAGCTGTAGTTTTACGCTGACAAACCTACATGGCAGGGGTTACACTAAACTTTGCAAATGATCTCTGTACTGAGCTGTATTTGTGCTGGTGCTGTATTTATGTACTGAGCTTAATTTTGGTGCTGTTTTGATGTACTGAGCTTTATTCTCGTGCTGTATATATGTACTGAGCTTTGTTATGGTGCTGTATATATGTACTGAACTAGGTTCTAGTGCTGTATTTATGTACTGAGCTTGGTTTTGGTGCTGTGTTTATGTATTGGGCTTTGTTCTGGTGCTGTATATATGTATTTAGTTTGGTTCTGGTACTGTGTATATGTATTCATCTTTGTTCTGGTACTGTTGTTTGTGTACTGAGCTTGCTTCTGGTGCCGTATATATATATATATATGTCAGAGATTTGTTCTGGTGCTGTAATTACATAGGATATATTTATAAAAACAAAATTGCAGGGCAGATGGAATTGTTGCAATTCATTGTCTAATAGGAACCTGTCAGGTAGTTTTGACCCCTGGAACCGCCACCATGCGGTAATACATGACCTGACAATGTTTCCAAACATTCCCCTGTATGTTTTTTTCAGATGCAGCAAAATCTCTAAAATCAACTTTTAAAACGGTGCATACTCTATGCTAATTACTCTTTAAAGGGTTAAGGGGCGGCGCTGCCATCCTGTAGCGTCACACAGTCCTGACTCCAAATCCACCTTTCTATGCTTGATTGACATCTTCCTTGCTGTTTTACATTACTACCAGTCTCCTCCAACTTTCTCAGATGCGCCATTACCTTTTACGCCATGGGCACGCATCGTGCAGCGAGTTGTACTCTGCCCGGCTTCATCCCTGTATTGCACATGCCAGTAGAGTACAACGCAACGGCGCATCTGCAAGAGTTGGAGGAGGCAGGTAGTGATGTAAAGCAGTCAGGGGGATGTCAATCAAGATCTAGTGGGTGCCATTTAAATTTTTGTCTCAGGCAGCAGAAAAGCTACAATCGGCCCTGGGTAAGAGCAGAGAGAAATGAGCAATTACTACATAACTTAATTAATTAACGCTGTTTATTGAAATGGGTTATTGATTAGAGTATAGGCATAACTGAGGGTGTGGTGGGCAATGTGGCTTGAGTGCTGGGTACCAACAAGTTACTCTACAATGGCCAGAGTATTTATATACAGGACTAAGTCAGCAATCTGAATCTTTGCCCCTGATATTGGAAAGCTTAGCTACCCCTCTATTTGGGAGGTATTTTGAGGGCTTCATAAAGTGGGCAGGTCAAGATTTTGTTAGACTTACCCACTTGGAGGCAAGAATATCACTCCCCCCACCTTGCTGGATTGGTTTAATTTGCATTATGTTTATTGTAAGGCTGCATTGGGATGCTACACATGCATGGATCGTGGGCCAGGCTGCAGATGTATTTATGAGTGGGATGCACAGGCCATACGCAGGTTCTCGATTGGACATATCAGGGTATTTACAAAGGTTTGCTCGGTCGACCAATGGCTACATGGAGTGCCCAGCTGGGCAGCTCATGCAGATGGGCTAGGCTACAAAGGCAGATTGAAACTGGAGGCTGGCATGCCTCGGCTTACTGTGTGAGGTGTCACGATTGATTGGACTCCTAGAGTACCAAAAAGCTCTGTATTGGGTATTTCTTTTAGAGGCTTTGGGGGTTTAACATGTGCACACCTTTATGAATGATAGTTTATCTTCAATTTCTGATTTATTTTTCACAGTAAGAAATCAAAAATTAACCTCCCAGACTCACAAAAGAGGATGTTAAATTGTCAGAAAATTGGATAATGGATGATATAAGCAAAACCTACATTTCTCTAATGGAATAAGATTAATTCAATTCACATGGGATATGCTTGTTTCAGATGGAAGACCTTTGACACTATCTGTGTCAGGATCTTACATAACTTTCCAGAGTGCTTCTCTTCAATTCTTCTACATTGTAATCATCTGACAAATATACAAGATACGTTCAATCAAACAAGCGCCTTCTCTAGAATTCTCCTCACGATCCTCATGAGGCTTGACAATTTGAGCAGTTATTTTTAGTGAGTCTAATCTAATTTCTACACTTGTATATGATAAAATTATTCTATTAACATATATTGCCCTATGGTAGACTTTTCCATAAGTTCAATATTTTTCTAATAGAAACAACCTAATTACCGCAACCTAATTATTGTTTTATATAAGAGAACATATTCCCTACAGGTACTTTAAAGGACAAACAGGATTGACATGGACGGTTTATGGGTCTATAGGACACTACAATACCGAATTCTGGGTTCTGCTATATCTTTCTGTTTTAAAGTTGCTATAATTATCTAAACCAATGATCTCTGAAAGGCATAACATTTTATGTACAGTGGTATAGTAAAAATACAGATAAATCTAAGCTCAATTTGTGACTTAACCCATTAGGCTATATTCACACGACAGTGAAAAAAAGAGACATTAAAAACTGATCAAACTGTCCGTTTATCAAAGACATTTTCACACAGATGGCTTTCTGAAAAACTGCCATTAAAACCGATCCACTGACTTGTATGGGGGCCGTCAGGCTGTGAAAACGGCAGAAAATAGAACATGTTCTATTTTTTGATGGCTAGTATTCACAGTCCGTTAAAAAAACAGAAGGGTGAATACATCCATAGAACTTCATTGTTCTGAAAATAGCCTTAAAGGGGTATTCTGGTTAGAACAAGTTACCTCCTATCTGTAGGATAGGGGGTAACTTGCTGATCGGTGGGTGTCCGACAGCTGGGACCCCCACCAATAACGAGAATGGGGACCCGTACCCCCCATTTGAACAGATTGGCAGGTCGCTCATGTGCACTGCCGCTCCATTCATTCTCTATGGGAGTGTTGGAAATAGCTGAACGCTGTACTCGGCGCTCCCATAGAGAATGAATGAATGAGTAGCAATGCGCATGAGCGACCTGCTGATCTGTTAAAACGGGGGGTACTGGAACTCCGTTCTCGTAATCGGCGGGGGTCCCAGCTGTCAGACACCCACTGATCAGCAAGTTAACCCCTATCCTACAGATAGGGGGTAACTTGTTCTAATCAGAATACCTCTTTATGGATAAAATAAATTTTTGGCAATGAGGAACAGAAAATTTTATTCGTTATGTGTTTACTCCATTGTCGTTCACCATAAATAAACTTTATTATGTGGGTTATAATGGTTAAGTTAAATAAACTCTATGTAAAACATGTATTTACTGTATTTGATTTGGGTAGTGAGATTTTTGAATTATTTACGGTTAGGGTTTAAACCCAGATCAATTTAATTTACTGACCTATCTCTATAAACTAGTGTTGTACAGTATATTAAGCCAACAATTGTAGCGATCATTAATTTGCCTTTTAATGCATTAAATGCACAGTGGCAAGAAACTTAAACTGTGAAAAGTTATCACGCTGCAGCAAGTTATCAGAGTGTCAAGATAAGAATTGCTACTTTTGTATGCCCTGGCAGGCATTATCAGTAGACAGCCCAAGAATACTTTCTCAAGGTCCTTTTACACGGCCAGATATGGGCCGTGAAAACTATCGCCAATCGACGAGACATCCTTTCACAAGGAGCAATGATCGGATATGTATGGGAACGAGCGATCGTTACTATGATCGTTCATCCCCATACGTTTCCAACATGTCGACAGTACATCTCTCTCTTTATACAGGGGGATGTGTTCCCGACTAGCGACTTTATTATTGGCCACATAAACGAGCAGAACAGCCGATGAAAAAGTGTTTTCTTGTTCATTGGCTGATCGTTGCCCTGTTTACACAGGGCAATGATTGGGAAAGAGCGTTCATATGACTGCCTGTATAAAAATGTAATACCAGGGATTGTCACATGGTTTCACAGTAAAACAATAAAGGAAGCCCCTTTCCTTTATTAACACAAGGATCGCTACAAACACTGAGCTTTAGGTCTTATGGCACATGGCAGAGTTGTGCTCTCTGTGGCTCTGTAATATGGCAGTGGTTCTAGGGGACAATAGCTCTGTAATATAGCTTCTGATGATGTATTACGCAATTGTTTTTATGTCAGATTTATATAGAATCCAAAAGCAATGGCTCTGGATAAAACCAGAGGCATACAGAGGTGCAGTAGGGCTCCATGTGCCTCTATGACTGCTATATTATGGCTTCGTACAACACAGTGCCGTAACACGGCCATGTGCATGAATTTTAATTTGGTCAATAGCCAAGATGCGGCAGTGCAACTATCAATCACATCCAAATTTGTGACCTATCTCACCTCCCCCGGATTTATATATGTATACAGTACCTCATAATGTGCATTGTTATTACTTAGCCGGTGTGTATCTGTGCCCAGCAATCATTAGCAGTAGTTGAGGTGTCAAATCCATCTTAAAGTACCCAAAGGTTTATGACCATTTCCTTTATTATAACGTTTATATATTATATCTGGTTTCTGCATGTGGCAGGTGATGGGTCACATTCATCACTGTTGGACATTTATTACAATTTCTTCTCTCTCCTGTGGCTATGATTAAAAATAAATTTAATGTTCTCCAATATATTATAATCTAAAAAATCTGTGCAGCTAGCATTCTGTGTTGGCACAACAAATGAATTTATTCAGAAAAGTGCAGAAACTCAATCTTATAATGCACAATCTTATCAATGTATTCATGATTCTTTAATACAGTACGGTAGGACTTGTTAAACTTTTTCTAATGGAGTCTCGCCAGCAAAACCATGGTGATCCCTGTGCTACACCTGCAGTTGACCCTAATGCCAAAAGAGTGACAAGCAGTTGCAGGCCATAACGTGTCTTGGCGTGGTTATTAGGTTTCACAGTGCTAATCACAGTTCCTCCAGTTACAGCCACAGTGCACCCAGAGTCACAGTACCCTCAGAAAATAGCTACTGTGCTGCCATTAAAAGTCACAGTGCCCCCAGTCAGCACAGCACTTACCTACTCCATGTTACTGTCTTTGTGTTGCAAAAAGCAAGTTACAACTCCCACATAATTGTTTCTTCCTGTTGAAATATGCACTGGAAAGTGTTTCAGGTTAAAGAGGCCCTGTCACCAGATTATAAGTGCCCTATCTCCTACATAGTCTGATCGGCGCTGTAATGTAGATAACAGCAGTGGTTTTTATTTTGAAAAACGATCATTTTTGAGCAAGTTATGAGCAATTTTAGATTTATGCTAATTCGTTTCTTAATAGACAACTGGGCGTGTTTTTACTTTTTACCAACTGGGCGTTGTACAGAGGAGTGTATGAGGCTGACCAATCAGTGACCAATCAGCGTCATACACTTCTCATTGTTCCAGCGCATTGTTACAGTGTGATTGTGCAGTGAAAGAAGCTGTGCTGGAACAATGAAGTGTATGATGCTGATTGGTCACTGATTGGTCAGCGTCATACACTCTTCTGTACAACGCCCAGTTGGTAAATAGTAAAAACACGCCCAGTTGTCTATTAAGAAACGAATTAGCATAAATCTAAAATTGCTCATAACTTGCTCAAAAATGATCATTTTTCAAAATAAAAACCACTGTTATAATCTACATTACAGCGCCAATCACATTATGTAGGAGATAGGGCACTTGGGGTCTTGCACCGAAACAACAGGATTGTCACGTGCAGTTTTGCACAGGGAGCGAACAGTGAATATACCAGCCTGAATATACATTAAATGTATAAACAGTCTTGATGAGACGTGGGGCTACATATTAATGTCAAAGCTGCAGAATTAATTGAGAGATATTGGGATTCATGTGATTAAATAATAAGAGGAACTTGAGAGTCGAGAATGTAAAGCAGTAGGGAAAGCTCTACTCTATTAGTCCTTCCTCTCTATTTTTATCTATAGATAAGTTATTATATAGTAGCTTATTGGTACTAAATTCTAAAAAAAAAAATGCTCAAATTATTAGGGTTTTGGTATTTAAGAATAAAGCTGTTTTCTTTTTTTTTAGAAAAATTTCAGTAATAAGTTATTTATAAAATAAAAGAACTGAAAAAAAAATAAACTGCAAAAAGGGATCCACCATCCGCCTACAACAAGGATTGCCTCCTAATGGACTTCATAGGATTTGGAGTGGTTATCATATTAGGACCTAGTACCATTTGAGGATCCTTTGGTCTTTTGGTGGTCAATATTATTAGAATTTTATAGCGAATTTGTCATCATACTATGCTGTAAGGGTAGAATAGTATGGGGACAGGTCCGCTCTACCACTAGACCAAATTGCACAAAAATATGTACTATCTGCCTTTTGGCTAATAGAGACTAATAAAGCATACAGCAGATCTTGTCACTGGAGATTTTTGATGTCTAGAATTTGGGAGTGCAAGTTTTAAAGATGGTACTAATATACATTTTAAGAGGAGGTATTTAAAAATAAAAGCTAAACCCTTAGGATTTACTCATAACATTCCTCATAATTTGTTCCATATGGAATGATTTCTCAATTCTCAGATGCCAATAATGAATGAAAATCAAGACTATTGATCCTTTGCTGGATTGACTTTTGTTTGCAATTGTCTTTGTTGTCCTTAGATGTAAGCCTTTGTATCTGTTACTATGGCCAGTGACTTTGATATATTAATGCGAAACATGGCATAACATTTCCTAAAGCAGTAGCTCTGTGCACAGACTGTGATTGTGGAGGCTCTCTCTCCTCTGTTCCAGCAGGAAGTCCAAGCATAGATATCATTCAGCATCTTAATTACATACAACTAGAGATTAGTTAATCAATTTTTTTGCTAATAGAATTCTATCCAAAATTCCCAAAAGTTTTGGATTTGGTGAGTTTCCAAAACTTTTGGTGTTTGTGGCACACAAATCACGACAAAATGGCGGCTGCCCTTTTACAAAATAGAAAAAGAATAACATGACCTCTGGTGGGCTTCCCCATAATGCCCTACAGGCAGTCTTCCCAAAATGCACTGCAGTTATTCCTCCCTCTACCCATATACTGTATATTGCTGTCACTTTGACATTACTAATGCTGGCTTGTGGTTGAAGAGCTTGAAAGGGGTTGGATACAGTCCTAGAAGACCTCAGAGAGAGACATGAGTTTTCAGGGCAATCGGGGCTCTTACGATTTGCAGCAAATTTATTAATCTAATTGGACAGCACATTCGACTGAATAAAATACTAAACTAATTTCGGTACATTCGCTTATCTCTACACCTAACTAATAAACTACATGTAATCATTTAACCATTTCCCTAAAGCGTAATATACTGTTAAACAAGACTAGGCAATACTATACAGCTGGTAACAACTTCTGTGAAGAAAAGCTTTCATTTTGTTTGACAGCTTCCACGGCTCATCTATAAAAAAAAAATAAGGTATTTTCAGTTGACATTATAATAGAACACAGAAAGTCCACTGTATACTAATATTGGATTTTATCAGTTTATAATGTTGTTCAAATTAATATGTAATTTATTGTTTTTTTTGCCTTCGGTCAAAATTGCAAATCACTAAAAGGAAACCTGTGAGTTATGAGCTTCAGTAAGATTTTTTTAGACAACCATCCAAAGTCAGTGAATTATTACGCCTTGTTCCCATTGTGACATATCTGACATGTTCTGACTCCTTCTTCACATTCTCTGTACTGATCTGCCATTATAGATTATAGTTAGTAACGCCTGTGGTGAATATCTGCTAGAGAGTATGAATAGTTCACAAAGTCTTTTATCATCTTTAGACATTACGTAGAATTAGTTGTAATGGAAAGGAAAGTATGAAATATAGTATGCAATATGAGAACTATATAAATAGGAAATAAAACCTCTAGATACTGCTGTAAATAATGAGGGAGAACTTTAATCATTTTACTATGTTCCAATATATCAATTACATTGATGGTAGTTGCTTCAGGTCCGTCAGTAGGCACAAGCTTTTAGGACATATGGTCCGTTGACAAATCAAAGGAAGCATAGAATCTTTTCACTCAATATTTGGGGCATACAGTAAAGGCATTTTCTTTTCTTTTTTAAATAAAATATACAACTACCCTTTACTTTTATGGTATAGGTTTCTGCAGTATTGAATAGCGTGTTAGACTTTGCTTTCTTTACATTTAAGAAACAGTTTGCACATTCAGCATCAGTTTGGCCCATAAAAACAATTTCAGATGTAGCCTATAAGGGCATGTTCAGACGTGGCAACATTTTTCCGCAGCAGATTTTGCAATTACGCAACGAATCTGCAGCAAAATGTGCACATTTGAAATGTCAACCAAAAATCTATTTCTGGTTGACATTTTGGGGGCTTCATAACCAATTTCTAGTTTTTCATAGAGCTATGGTCTTAAGTTACAATATTTTCAACTTACAATGTTCGACCGGGAACACATTATTATTGTAGATTGAGGGACCACTGTATACGATATTGGGTTGTCCCCTATTAAGTAATCAGAAATTATTTTCAGCCATTTTTATTTATATGCTAATGTAGCCATTATAATCTGTCTCGGGGCTGTTACCCAGCTTAACCAAGTATGTGTAGTCAGGATAAATCCTTCATTCCCTTCACTCCCTAAATCTAGATTGCAATTCAGGAATCTACTTAAATGAGTTGTCCCACAATTAAATATCGTATTCAATGTATAGATCATAAAAAATGAATAATGTAATTGACATGCTGTTAAGAAACAATCCAGTAAAGAGTGTTGACATTTACTTACATAGTATGGCACCATCTGGTGTTTAAAGTGTATAGCAATGTGCATTTGGCACTTTTGAGCTGAGTGCTGGTGAACATTCATAGTAACGTCCGCGATCGCAGACCACAGACTCCTATCATCCTGCAGACGTCCTCCTCCCCAGAGATGCCAGCACATGTGGCACTCCTGTCCTGCAGTGACTACTAGGGAGCGCGCTCGAGCTCATTGCCGGCCTTAATGGTCCAGAGCACACACATGTTTTAGATTGACTGATTGCTCCCAGATCACCCTGGACTATAAGAAGGGCCCTGCCCCTTCCTTCATTGTCTGAGTGTTGTTGTGTTTACCTGTGTTAGTCTTTGCAAATGGTCCCTTAGTGTTTTCCAGTTTCCAGTGTTCCCGATCCCGTGCTACCTTGTTCCTGTGCCGTAGAGAGTTGGAGTTGTGTTGTGTCATATACTACGCCTGCTGTATTTCACCACGCCTGGTGACTGCCTGCTGCCAAGGTCCCATCCGAGCCTGCCATCGCTACTGTCTGTATTGCCACAGGTACCCTTATTCAAACTATTGACTTTGCCTTGGTATCCTGTTTGTCCAGCTGCTATCCCGCTACGGCGGTATGGCCCAGTGGGTCCACACACCCATCGTGACATTCATGCTCAGTCACTCTCCACTGCAGAGTAGCCAATATAATTAGCCTTTTTCCCTGCTTGTCAGGGAAGGAGCAGAGCCTCTGCAGTAGCATGGCAGTAAATGCTAAGAAGACTTTGGTAGCGAAAGTAAGAAGGGACTATATCATCATATGTCAGAGGGGGAAAGAGATTGATTCTGTTTAGAGCTCCTCCCCAGCAGCACAGATTAGCTGAGGTAAAGGTATTTAACCTCTTCACAACTTTTGTCGTAAGTATACGTCATGGAAAACCAGTGCTTCGCGCAATTTGTCATATACTTACAACAAATGTATGGCACGGGCTCAGGAGCGGAGTCTGTGCCATCATCCCCAGGTGTCAGCTGTCTGTTACAGCTGACACCATGCTATAATTGCGGGTAGCGAATTTAGCTCCTATCCCCGCCATTAACCCCTTAAATGCAGCAGTCAAAAGCGATCGCTGCATTTAATGTGTTTGCAGCTCATTGCTACCCCAGCAACTAAATTGCCGGGTACTGGTTGCTGCAATGGCAACCGGAGGCCTAATACTGGCCTCCCGGTCTGCCTAGTACGGAAGGCTTCCAGGCCCCAAACGGAGGCGGGGCCTAAAAGACTTCTCTAGCCGACAGCGAGATGGTGCCGGCTCAGGAGCTGAGCCTAAGTAATCAGTGGTGATTGTCAGCTGTATGAGCTAAAGCTACATCTTATTGAAGAAAAATGTTTTTATTTTTTATTTTCACTTCCCAATTGAAATAAAATCTATAAAACACCTGTGGCATCAAAATGCTCACTACACACCTAGATGTATTCCTCAAGGGGTGTAGTTTTGTAAATGGAGTCACTTTTGGGTAATTTCCAGCTCCAAAAGCCAAAAGGAGTGCTCTTCTGAGCCCTGCCGAGACCCAAACAGCAGTTTATGCCCACATATGGGGTATTTCTGTACTCCAGAAAAGTTCCTTTATAAATGTTAGGGGGCTTTTTCTTTATTCCTTGTGGACATTGTTTGTTTGTTTGTTTGTTTGTTTGTTTGTTTGTTTGTTTGTTTTTAGTTAAAACTACATCTTATTGGAAAAAAATTTAATTTTTCATTTTCACGTCCAAATTAATAAAATCTTTGAAGCACCTGTGAAGTCAAAATGCTAACTACACCCCTAGATGAATTCCTTGTTTGGTGTAGTTTCCAAAATGGGATCTGTTTGGGGTGTTTCCTTTGTTTTGGCATCATAGGACCTCTTCAAACCTGACATGGTGCCTAAAATATGTTCCAATAAAAAGAAGGCCCCAAAATCCTCTAGGTGCTCCTTTGCTTCTGAGGCCGGTGCTTCAGTACATTAGCACGCTAGGGCCACATGTGTGATATTTCTATAAACTGTAGAATCGGGGCAATAAATTTTGAGTTGCGTTTCTCTCTTAAAGCCTTCTGTGTTACAGATTATGTTTTTATAAAATATTAATTTCTGCAAAAAAAATTACATTTGTAAATTTCACCGCTACTTTGCTTTAATTCTTGTGAAACACCTGAAGGGTTAAGAAACTTTCTAAATGCTGTTTTTAATACGTTGAGGGTGCAGTTTTTAAAATGGTAAAATGGGGTGACTCATGGGGGTTTGTAATGTATAGGTCCCACAAAGCCACTTCACAACTGAACTGGTCTGTAAAAATAGCCTTTTGAAATTTTCTTGAAAATGTGAGACATTTCTGCCAAAGTTTTAAGCCTTGTAACTTCCTAGAAAAATAAAAGGATGTTCAAAAAACGATGGCAACATAAAGTAGACATATGGCAAATGTTAATTAGCAACTATTTTGTGTAGTATTACTATCTGTCTTACAAGCAGATACATTTATATTTAGAAAACTGCAAATTTTTGTAATTTTTTGCTAAATTTTGGTGTTTTTCAATAATAAATACTGAATGTATCGACCAAATTTTAATTTTAAAGTACAATGTGTCACAAGAAAACAATCTCCGAATCGCTTGGATAGGTAAAAGCATTCCAAAATTATTACCACATAAATTGAAACATGTCAGATTTGAAAAATAAGGCTCCGTCAGGAAGGTGAAAAGTGGCTGCAGCAGGAAGGGGTTAAATATGCTAGAAACACTGTACAATTCTCTCAAATATCTATTGACAACTTTTTAGGACATTCCGTGTGAAAATGATTCATGGGATAACCCCCTTTGAAAAATAGGTATGGGGATTGTATCACTTTTTTTTTTTTTTTCAATTAATGAAAAACATATACTGAAGCATTCTCTTTTTTCTAATCTGTTTTTATTTTCTGATTGCATATTTTTTATTCTATTTTTTGTTTAAAACAAAAATATAAGGGCAGCCATGTTGAAAGAAACCTCAGTAAGAAATGACTTCTATGAGAGAGTGTTGAGGGCATGCTCTGTGACATGTGCTTTCTCCATCATAATCATTATCTACTGCAAATGGTGTGATCCTGTGTTATCTGACTCCCACTTTATAATATAGATGTTATTTTTCCTTGTGATCCTGCCTATGATGATAATGAGATGACTGCTTAAAAAATGATCTCCACAACAGGAAGTGTCAGCCTGCTGGGAGGCTCAGTGATCAATGTTAAAAATACAATATTTTAGATTTTGTTTTTTAATATTGATAGAGACATAATTTTTTTTTTTAAATACTAACAAATGTTTAACAAAAAACTTGATGTAAACAACAGGTAATTTTCTGTTAATAACTTAGATATGATCGATATTAGTTGGCTCCTATGTGTCAGAGGCACGCAGGACCCGCTCTCTCTCCGGACGAGCAGTCGTTCAGCTGAGCTGACGAAATCGGCTAAGATAGAATAATACAGCTTCTACGTATACAGGATATATGGACAAATCGGAATTATCGGTAAAAGGAAACCTGTTTTTTAATAGAAGTCAATTAAAAAAGTGGTTAAAAACACTAAACACATTTATTTTATAAAAAACTAATTCCATCCAAAGGTGTCCACAGGCTTTCATCTGCCTTTACATGTATCATTAGTACGTATGACATTTTTAATTTTTGATTGTCACTTATGATCATCTCAACATGTAAATACTTGTAGGCGACTATAATTAATAGTTTATGAACTTCCAGTATACTAAAAAAAAAAATTGATGGTAAAATCCACAAATCGCTGTGTGTAAATGCAATTGCTTGATGGTCTGGCAATTAAATTACCCATCTATGATTACAATTTCATCACGAAATTGAGGATTTGCCACACATGTAATTGAATTTTTCAAGATCAGTAGCGTATAGTCATGCATCGAACGCATTATGAAACCGTGCATAGGCAACCTTAGTGAGTCATTAGTAAAGAATCAAAATTTTTTGGTACATTTCATACTCAAGTTTTAGTAGAATAAATGCACTATAATGCATCACTTAGTAAATCTGCTCTCCAGACCCTTTTCCAGGCTTTTAGGTCTGGTAAACAAATAAATTAGGGTAGATAGGGTCTCTTTATCTTGTATGCGCTTTGCTCATGAAAAAAAAGTGAACAATAATTAATTTGAACTCATTATTATTCATCCGCAAGTTAATTTAGACAGGACTTAGAAGAATAGATTAATCTAATTTAAATAAATAGAGGATTAACGAGCATGTTAGCTCTTTATGATGCAATGATTGTTTAAAGAACAATTTACGGGGCTGACTAAGATAATGAAGGGGAGAATTTTCAAATTAAAATTACAGTACAACTTTTTATTAGGTATCAAAATAGACATCTCACTTTCACAAAAAAAAGTGTCCTAAAATGTTTACTTTGCTAGTCTAGACCAAATATAAATTACTTGAAATTTTAATCAATTATCCAATTGTGGTCTGTTTCTTTTTTTTATAAATAAAGGAAAAAAAAATTAATAGAATAAATAAATAACCTCAGAATTTTTTTCAAATGAAAACATAAGCATTTTTAGAACAAGACAAAAAATGAGAAGAAGGTTATGGTACATCTCAAAAAATCTATTTTTCAAAAATTACAATTTATTTGATTCTCCTGCACATCATGATAGTCTTTGAATCCAGTATAATATCCTTCCTGGTCCAGGTATTATAAGTATTTCTTATATTTATAGCCACACAAGAAGGGTTAGGTATTCTGTTATGCTTTCCAAGGTAACCATGTATGCACGCAGTATAAGAACGGTATGCAGAAAAGCACAAGGTCCTGTCATTATTTACATCATATGATTTTCTAGTGAACAATCCTTTCAGGCGTATAGATTGTTCTAATTGTTCACATGAACTCGATGACAATGGGTGTTGCGTTATACAATTAAAATTCTCTTTGACTAGGTTTCAACCCTCTGTACAACAGAAGGATTTAGCTACAGTGTTTCATAATCCGTCACCAATGTGTGTTTACGAATCATATTTCGCTATCAACCTCACTTTCCAGTCTAGCTTTCCAAGGAGCCCCGTGGGGATTGTTTTGGAAAAAAAGAATCATTTGGCCCGTGTTTCTGACAAAACATTGTTTGAAGTATTTTCAGGAAGTCTTCTGACTATAAGCCTTTTTCCAAGTTTAAGGGGGGTTTCTGTAAATTTATCCACAACTTTAAGACAAAGTGCTAATAGTTTGTAATATAGAATTTCATAAAAGTTACTTCACTCCAGGACGTCAGGTCTTGGGGTCCACTGTTTAGAGTTGCTATGTTTGTATTTGTTTACATACAGTACAAGGGTGCTACTAATATCCATACGGCCCTATAATACTATCAATAAAGAGCCCGTCCACCTTCAAAAAATTGAATTGTTGGGTACATAAAAATGAATTTAAGCAGTATGTCCACATACAAGGGGAACATATTGTCGAGAGTGCTGTAGCCTTCGATCTGTAAAAAGAGCACCCATGTATGCCATTTTTATAAAGCTTTCTGCATTTATTTTATGGCCTATGTATAATATCCTTTTAACCCTAAAAAATGTCTATGCCCATTCCATTGGAATTCTTTGTGGTTCATAATATTAATTATCATGTAAGGCTTCGTTCACATCTGCATCAGGGTCCCATTCTGACGTTCCGTCGGAGCTTCCAGTCAGAACGGGACCCTGACTAAAACAAACTGAAACCATAGGTTTGATTTCAATGGTGATGGATCGTGTGCCAATGGTTTCCATTTGTCTCAGTTGTGCAAGGGTTCCGTCGCTATTCATCCCATCAAAACCATGGTACCGTTACACAACAATCTCTTACAGTTCCACCTCGCAGGCTGTTCAATTTTGTAAATTAATTCTTGGGGCTTTCTGGGAAACAGGAGGAAACTCACACACTTGACTCCACTTCTCAATAAGGCCCTCTTGGCCTTGGTCTGTTGCACTAACTGCCTCCAGCCTACTCCAAGCTGGACTATACGGTTTAAAGAGACTCTGTCACCAGTTTATTAATTCCCTATCTCCTAACTAATCTAATAGGCATTTTGATGCTGATAACTGCAGTGTGATTTGTTTTTGAAAAAAATGTTTATTATTTTAAAAGTTATGTTCATTTTTATACATATGCTAATTTGGCTCTAAAAGCCAAATAGGAGGTTACATTTTATTTTCACTCTGGGCGGTGTAAAGACAACTGTATGATGCTGTCCAATCAGCATCATACAGGTCTCCTCTTCACAGCCCAGCGTGATCTCAGCTTCAATCGCGAGATCACGCTGTGTTGTCACTTCTGGCTGCAGGTCATTCACCACTGCGACTCAGCGGTACTCCAAGAAGACGTTCCCTACATTGCCTCCAGCCATGATGGATGACTCTCATCCACAGCATTGGACACACTTCTGCTCCCTGTCTTCACCATCCCCTGACGCAGTTACGGGATGCACACTATGGCTATTGGCGCCAACCGCCCCCCGGCCACATTGGCATTGATGTTTTAGTGGCACGTTTTTGGCCCAATCCTGGCTCTTATCCACACCCTTATTGGGTGGTCCTGCAGCCAACACTTACAAACACCTCCTCCATTGTTGTACTATGATCACTTGCGGTCAGCCGCCATGTCGTCTGTCCATGATTGCTCCATGATTCCAGGTAAAATTAATTTCCCATTATACTACCTGTATATATACTACCCCCCTTTTTCCTCTGAGTCATCATCATTTTCCCCTGACAAAACCATGTGGCGAAACACGTTGGGTGAAAGTGTGCTCCTGGCATATCGCTACTTTTTACCTTATTGTTCAGCTGCATTTGTTTGGTGGCTGTCTTACTATTTTTTCCCACCATTGCGCTGTTACACTGTATCTCTATCCTTTTGGTCAAATTGTTTTTG